>NW_013574172.1:7633-10125 GCF_000499745.2 Eimeria mitis | reverse complement strand
CAGCAGCAGCAGCAGCAGCAGCAGCAGCGGGAGCAGGCAGCAGCAGTTGCTGCTGCACTCAAGGAGCAGCCCTCTCCTCATAACCCCTCCTTGCAGCAGCGGGGAGTACCACATAACCTTGCTGGTCAGACCCCTGCCGCAGCAGCAGCAACAGCAGCAACAGCAGCAGCAGCAGCAGCAGCAGCAGCAGCAGCAGATGAGCTACGCAGCAACCCACCAACGCCCCATATGCGGGGTGTCTGTACAGCTCGTCCTCGACCGCAGCAAAATACAGAGCCAGCGAATTCGTACCCTCTCCATCAGCCGTCTCTCTATCAGGGGGCCCCCCACACCCAGGGGGCCCCCCACACCCTGGGGGCCCCCCACACCCAGGGGGGCCCCCACACCCAGGGGGCCCCCAAAAGATACAAACCCTGGGGGGCCTTGGGGGCCCCCTCCACTCACAATCAACACCAGAGAGGGAGAGAAGATAGGGGCCCCCACACAACCGCCACGCAGAAACGATGATGGGACCCGGGCATCGGAGCAGCAGCAGCAGCAGCAGCAGCAGCAACAGCAACAGCAACAGTGGCAGCAGCGGCAACCACAGCAGCAACGGCAGCAGCAGCAGCAACAGCAAGAGCGGCAGCAGCAGCAATCACAGCAGCAGCAACGACAACAGCAGCAGCCACAGCAGCAAATGCAGCAGCAGCAGCAACAACAGCAACAGCAACAGCAACAGCAGCAGCAGCAACAGCAACAAGAACAACCGCAGAGCAGGCAGCCCCTTACTCTGGGGGCCCCCCAGGAAGGTGCTGCAAGTGTAGGGGCCCCTGGGGGCCCCCCGGGCCCCACACCCGCCGCTAGCAGCAGACAGATGCAGGCTGATGCTGCAGCAGCAGCAGCAGCAGCAGCAAAGGAAGCTGCAGCAACCCCTGGGAGATCTCCCGTTGCTGCCTCAGGAGGAAGGACGCCGAGGTCTGCTGCTGCTGTTGCTGCTGCTGCACTGGACGCAGCAGCACCGGGCTCTGCAGCAGCAGCAACAGCAGCAGCAACAGCAGCAGCAGCAGCAGCAGCAGCAGCAGCGCCTGCCACCCCTAGATCAGCAGCAGCAGCAGCAATAGCCCTAGCAGCAGCACTATCTCCGCGCTCAGCAGCAGCAACAACAAAAGCAGCAGCAAAAGCAGCAGAAATGATGGGGGCCCCCGTACCCTCTCCCCAGTCTGTGTTGCCTGCTGGATCAGGGGCCCCCTTATCGGCCCCCTTAAGGGTCTCGCGCCCCCAAGGGGCCCCCCTGGGGGCCCCTCAGGGGGCCCCCCTTGGGGTCCCCCCTGGCACAAAGGGGCCCCCCCCTATTCAACTAACACGCACACATCTACGGCAGATGATACAGACACCGACGGGGGAGCCACTGGGGGCCCCCAGGGGCCCCATGGGGGCCCCCCTACAAGAGGGTATGATTTCGTCTGGCGGTGCTGCTGCAGCAGCGGCGGGGGCCCCCATGCATGCAACACCCCTTACACCGATGAGGGGGAGCTGGGGGCCCTGGGGGGGCCCCCCATATGGGGCCCCCCTTGGGCCCTTCTTGGCTGGGGATATGCATGCAGCACCAGCAGCAGCTGCTGCTGCTGCAGGTTGGGGGCCCCTGCAGCAGCCTCATGTTAGTGGGGCCCCCTTCGGCCTTGTGACCCTTCGGGGGGGCCCCCAGGTTCAAGGGGGGCCCCCCTCATGGGCAGCAACTCCTTGGGGGGGGGCCCCCCAACAGACACCTCATATTTCTTCAGCTGCAGCAGCAACAACAGCAGCAGCAGCAGCAGCAGCAGCAGCAACTCCACGCGGTTCGCTTCGTGGACCTTCGGCAGGCTTTAGGGGCCCCCTGACGCCCCAGGGGGCCCTCACCCCTCGAGGGGGGCCCCCCCTGGCATTCCCCCCATGCAGGGTACTGTACCCTGCTGGGGGCCCCCCAGTTTGTTCTGTCGCTGCAGTGTCTGTACACCCCACAACCCCCCGTGAAGCAGACCGAGGCAGTGCTGGGGGTTCAAACCCAGCCTTGGGGGCCCCCGGGGGCCCCCCCCCCTCGTTCCCTCTAGGGGCCCCGGGGCCCCAAGCGGCTTCTGCACTGCACAGCGGGGGGCCCCCAGGGGCCCCTAGAGGCAGATCTCCTCTCAGTGTTAGGGGGGGCCCCCTTGGGGGCCCCTCACCTGACAGCTGCAACAGAGGGTACAGCGTAACCCCAACGTACAGGCCCACCAGGTACTGCAGGGAGGCATTGACAGAGACATTGAGGGGCCCCCAGGGGGCCCCCCATGGGGGCCCCCTTTTGTTTGGGGCCCCCAGTGTAGCGGGGGGCCCCCTGCTGACTACTACTGGCTGTAGGCTTGTGGGGGCCCCCCTGCGAAGGTCTCCTAGCCTCGCGAGGCCCTCCTTTGTGGGGATGCCGGGGGGCCCCCTCTGCAGCACTCAGGTACCCATGCATCCCAGCAGCAGCACCAGCAGCAGCAGCAGCAGCAGCG
>NW_013574172.1:7186-7533 GCF_000499745.2 Eimeria mitis | reverse complement strand
GTCTCCTAGCCTCGCGAGGCCCTCCTTTGTGGGGATGCCGGGGGGCCCCCTCTGCAGCACTCAGGTACCCGTGCACCCCGGCAGCAGCAGCAGCTGCAGCAGCAGCAGCAGCAGCAGCAGCAGCGTAGGGGCCCCTGCTGGGTCTCTGCAGCATCCGGGGTCGCACAGTGGGCCCCCCTCCAGTGCTGCAGTGCAGCAGCAGCTACAGCAGCAGCAGCAACTACAGCAGCAGCAGCACCTGTGGCAGCTGCAGCAGCAATACTTGATGCAACGCTGGCAGCAGCAGCAGCTGCTGCAACACCAGCAGCAGCAGCTGCAGCAGCAGCAGCTGCAGCAGCAGCAGCTGG
>NW_013574172.1:6342-7086 GCF_000499745.2 Eimeria mitis | reverse complement strand
CAGCTGCAGCAGCAATACTTGATGCAACGCTGGCAGCAGCAGCAGTTGCTGCAACACCAGCAGCAGCAGCAGCAGCTGCAGCAGCAGCTGCAGCAGCAGCAGCTGCAGCAGGCTGCGTATACACCCAGAGGGGCCTGCCTTCGTACCCCTTCTCTGCTCTATGGGGCCCCCCCTCAGCATACACCCCGAGCTGTCTGTCTGAGTGGGGAGGGGGGCCCCCCCAGTCAGCCACTACTAACTCCTTCGCAGCAGCAGCAGCAGCAGCAGCAGCAGCAGCATTACTGGCAGCAGCAGCAGCAACAACACCATTACCTGCAGCAGCAGCAGCAGCTGCTGCTGCAGATGCGCCAGCAACAGCAGAGGGAGGCAGCAAATGCCATGCAGCAGCAGCAGCAGCAGCAGCAGCAGCAGCAGCAGCAGCAGCAGCAACAGCAGCAACAACAGCAACAACCTTCACCGCAGCAGGAACGGGATCATCACCAGCAGCAGCAACGCCTACCGCAGCAGCAACACCCACCGCAGCAGCAGCAGCAGCAACAGCAGCAACAGCAGCAGCAGCAGCAGCAGCAGCAGCAGCAGCACACTTCCCCTCTGCGTCGAGTGAGGGGTTTGGATCCTCCTCCCCACGAGCAGCAGCTAACCCAGTGGGTTCATCTCTCAGCTGAACAGAAAAAAGAGAGGGGCCCCCAAGAGGGCTCCCTGAAGACGCAAGCCAAGTAACAAAGTGTATACAACCAGATGCAT
>NW_013574172.1:5666-6242 GCF_000499745.2 Eimeria mitis | reverse complement strand
AAGAGGGCTCCCTGAAGACGCAAGCCAAGTAACAAAGTGTATACAACCAGATGCATGCAGCAGCAGCAGATTGTGCTGCTGCTGCTGCTGCGTTGCTGCTGCTGCAGCTGCTGCTGCAATTGTAGCTGTTAGAATTGCTGCTCATGCAGCTACTGCTGCACCTGCTGCTGCATCTGCTGCTGCAGATTGTGGTATTGTTGTAGCAGCAGCAGCAGCAGCAGCAGCAACAGGAGCAGCAGCAGCAGCAGCAGCAGAGGCTCCGTCGCAGCAAGTTGAACTGCGAGGTTGAGCTTCTGTCTATAATATGTCTGTCTAGGGCCTCTTGAAGGGTTTAGGGTTTAGGGTTTAGGGTCTAGGGTTTATTAGGTGTTCTCTGTAGGGTTTAGGGTTTAGCCTTTAGGCTGTATTAGGGTTTAGGGTCTAGGGTTTATTAGGGTTTAGGGTTTATTAGGGTTTAAGGTTTATTAGGGTTTAGGGTTTATTAGGGTTTAGGGTTTTTGGGGGTTTAGGGTTTATTAGGGTTTAGGGTTTATGAGGGTTTAGGGTTTCAATGCAGCAAACCCGAGGGGGCCAGCG
>NW_013574172.1:5194-5566 GCF_000499745.2 Eimeria mitis | reverse complement strand
CTGCTGCTGCTGCTGCTGCGTTGCTGCTGCTGCAGCTGCTGCTGCAATTGTAGGTGTTAGAATTGCTGCTCATGCAGCTCCTGCTGCACCTGCTGCTGCATCTGCTGCTGCAGATAGTGGTATTGTTGTAGCAGCAGCAGCAGCAGCAAGAGCAGCAACAGCAGCAGCAGCAGCAGCAGCAGCAGAGGCTCCGTCGCAGCAAGTTGAACTGCGGGGTTGAGCTTCTGTCTATAATATGTCTGTCTAGGGCCTCTTAGAGTGTTTAGGGTTTAGGGTTTAGGGTTTATTAAGGTGTTCGCTGTAGGGTTTAGGGTTTAGCCTTTAGGCTGTATTAGGGTTTAGGGTCTAGGGTTTACTAGGGTTTAGGGTTTA
>NW_013574172.1:4877-5094 GCF_000499745.2 Eimeria mitis | reverse complement strand
TTACTAGGGTTTAGGGTTTATTAGGGTTTAGGGTTTATTAGGGTTTAGGGTTTATTAGGGTTTAGGGTTTTTGAGGGTTTAGGGTTTATTAGGGTTTAGGGTTTATTAGCGTTTAGGTTTTATTAGGGTTTAGGTTTTATTAGGGTTTAGGGTTTATGAGGGTTTAGGGTTTATTAGGGTTTAGGGTTTCAATGCAGCAAACCCGAGGGGGCCAGCT
>NW_013574172.1:4494-4777 GCF_000499745.2 Eimeria mitis | reverse complement strand
CAGCAGCAGCTGCTGCTGCTGCTGCTGCTGCTGCTGCTGCTGCTGCTGCTGCTGCTGCTGCTGCTGCTGCAGGAAGAGGAGGTACTGGCAGCACTGCTTCACTATAGACGCCTCGCCCGATGGCTGTCGGAGCAGCAAAAGTGTTTTAGGGTTTATTAGGGTTTAGGATAATTAGGGTTTATTTTTATTAGTGTTTACTATTATTAGGGTTTATTAGGGTTTATGTTTATTAGGGTTTATTGTAAGGGTTTATTATCATTAGGGTTTAGTATTAGGATTTACG
>NW_013574172.1:3490-4394 GCF_000499745.2 Eimeria mitis | reverse complement strand
TGCTGCTGCTGCTGCAGGAAGAGGAGGTACTGGCAGCACTGCTTCACTATAGACGCCTCGCCCGATGGCTTTGGGAGCAGCAAAAGTGTTTTAGGGTTTATTAGGGTTTAGGATAATTAGGGTTTATGATTATTAGGGTTTATTATTATTAGGGTTTATTGTAAGGGTTTATGATTATTAGGGTTTAGCATTAGGGTGTACGTTTATTAGGGTTTAAAATTAGGGTTTACGATTACTAGGGTTTCTTACTATTAGGGTTTATGAGGGTTTGTTGTTTAGTTGGGGGTAGTGAGGGTTTAGTGGGTGTATTAGGGTTTGATACATTTCCTAGGCTTCACTAGGGTTTATGATTACTAGGGTTTAGGGTTTAGGGTTTAGAGGGGTTTAGGGTTTTGAGGGTTTATATTTTCTCTCCTATGCTGGGTGCCTGCGGAGCTGCCTATACACCCCAAACCCTCAAGACCACCGGCCTGACCGGTGGACCCTCACGAGCGCTGCGAGCCAAACCCTAAACCCTAAACCCTAAACCCTAAACCCTCAAAAACAAGAAATAAATAATAAATTTTTATGCTGAGTGTAAAGAAAATAACGAGGAGGTTTGGCCTGGAGGCGTCTGGCCGCCACCGACCGCCCTTGGGGCCCTGTGCCGCCGAAAACCCTAAACCCTAAACCCTAAACCCTAAACCCTCATTGTTTTAGTTTTTATTTTTAATTTGTTTTTTAAATTTTAAAATGGAAATTCCTACTTGTCAGTCTATCACTGATGACTGCCTGCAGATCGCCGAAGCGCTCTACAATGCACGACACGACAGTAAACCCTAAACCCTAAACCCTAAACCCTAAACCCTAAACCCTAAACACTACACAGTAGCTTTCTTGTGCAGGAAATTGCTGGTCGTGGGCC
>NW_013574172.1:2442-3390 GCF_000499745.2 Eimeria mitis | reverse complement strand
CGAGCCAAACCCTAAACCCTAAACCCTAAACCCTAAACCCTCAAAAACAATAAATAAATAATAAATTTTTCATCTGAGTGTAAAGAAAATAACGAAGAGGTTTGGCCTGGAGGTGTCTGGCCGCCACCGACCGCCCTTGGGGCCCTGTGCCGCCGAAACCCCTAAACCCTAAACCCTAAACCCTAAACCCTAAACCCTAAACCCTCAGTATTTTAGTTTTTATTTTTAATTTGTTTTTTAAATTTTAAAATGGAAATTCCTACTTGTCAGTCTATCACTGATGACTGCCTGCAGATCGCCGAAGCGCTCTACAATGCACGACACGACAGTAAACCCTAAACCCTAAACCCTAAACCCTAAACCCTAAACCCTAAACACTACACAGTAGTTTTCTTTTGCAGGAAATTGCTGGTCGTGGGCTTTGGTTTTTCACTGAATTCTACTATGAGACCTCGTCAAACCCTAAACCCTAAACCCTAAACCCTAAACCCTAAACCCTTATTTTGTGTGTATATTCAGCTCCTCGTATGGTCTCCTTGGGGTGTCTGGGTGCTGGGGTTTTGGGGCTCTTTACTTTTGGCGGCTGTATTGCAATTGTGATGAAGCAGTGGCTTTCAGGGGCTGTGCTCTATCTAAACATCGGCCAACTGTAAACCCTAAACCCTAAACCCTAAACCCTAAACCCTAAACCCTAGATTTCAGGGCAACATACAAGCATTGCTGTACAGATACTCTAAACCCTAAACCCTCTTTCATAACCCCGCGAAAAACGCCTAGGGTTTGCAACTTTCTGCGCGTTCTCCCCCTATCCCCCCAAACCCTAAACCCTAAACCCTAAACCCTAAACCCTAAACCCTAGTTTTTTTTGCAGTTTACTGGACCTGCTGATGGTGCTGGTTGAGGCCCAGAGAGTGCTGCCGATACTGCCCGTTGATGAATGCGTGGAGA
>NW_013574172.1:2082-2342 GCF_000499745.2 Eimeria mitis | reverse complement strand
AGCATTGCTGTACAGATACTCTAAACCCTAAACCCTCTTTCATAACCCCGCGAAAAACGCCTAGGGTTTGAAACTTTCTGCGCGTTCTCCCCCTATCCCCCCAAACCCTAAACCCTAAACCCTAAACCCTAAACCCTAGTTTTTTCTGCAGTTTACTGGACCTGCTGATGGTGCTAGTTGAGGCCCAGAGAGTGCTGCCGATACTGCCCGTGGATGAATGCGTGGAGCGGCGGTTTGGCTTCGTTGCGAATGCTTTCTCA
>NW_013574172.1:1814-1982 GCF_000499745.2 Eimeria mitis | reverse complement strand
TGGTCTCCTTGGGGTGTCTGGGTGCTGGGGTTTTGGGGCTCTTTACTTTTGGCGGCTGTATTACAATTGTGATGAAGCAGTGGCTTTCAGGGGCTCTGCTCTATCTAAACATCGGCCAACTGTAAACCCTAAACCCTAAACCCTAAACCCTAAACCCTAGATTTCAGT
>NW_013574172.1:1579-1718 GCF_000499745.2 Eimeria mitis | reverse complement strand
TGACCCCCCTCTGCTACGTCACAGGTAATGCCTAAACCCTAAACCCTAAACTCTAAACCCTAAACCCTAAACCCTAATCCTCTTCTCTGGGTTGCAGATGCCACCGCCAGCAATGGCAGCAGGAAGGGGGCCCTACCTC
>NW_013574172.1:1155-1479 GCF_000499745.2 Eimeria mitis | reverse complement strand
TGAATCTCCCTAAACCCTAAACCCTCAATCATCCTAAACCCTAAATCATACAGACCCTCATTTGGGGGGGGAGAGCTGGACCTCTTTATGCATTAGGGTTTAGGGTTTAGGGTTTAGCGAGGTAGGTGGCCGTAAACCCTCGTTTCTCTCCTCAGGTTTCTCCTGCATTCCTTTGGGGCATCTGACCCCCCTCTGCTACGTCACAGGTAATGCCTAAACCCTAAACCCTAAACTCTAAACCCTAAACCCTAATCCTCTTCACTGGGTTGCAGATGCCACCGCCAGCAATGGCAGCAGGAAGGGGGCCCTACTACATCTAGGGTT
>NW_013574172.1:906-1067 GCF_000499745.2 Eimeria mitis | reverse complement strand
AGGCAGACAGTGAGGGTTTAGGGTTTAGGGTTTAGGGTTTAGGGTTTTGTGAGGGACAGTTAGTAGAGACGGGCCAGAAAGGAGAGATACACCATATAAAACAGAAAACCCTAAACCCTAAACCCTAAACCCTTAAGACAGAGAAATCTAAAAAAGGGTTC
>NW_013574172.1:561-806 GCF_000499745.2 Eimeria mitis | reverse complement strand
TAGGGTTTAGGGTTTGGGGATTAGGGTTTAGGGTTTGTGGTCGATGCAGGGCCGTTGCTGCTGGGCGCAAGCATCCTGACGGTGGTTTTCAGAAGGAGGCAGACAGTGAGGGTTTAGGGTTTAGGGTTTAGGGTTTAGGGTTTTGTGAGGGACAGTTAGTAGAGACAGGCCAGAAAGGAGATATACTCCATATAAAACAGAAAACCCTAAACCCTAAACCCTAAACCCTTAAGACAGAGAAATCT
>NW_013574172.1:0-411 GCF_000499745.2 Eimeria mitis | reverse complement strand
CCCTAAATCCTAAACCCTAGGTTTCACTTGGTGGCCAGCTGAGTGCGGACCCCCCCCCTTTCTCCTCTAATAGAGAACTAGGGGGGGCCCCCTGGGGGCCCCCAGGGGGGCCCCCAGGGGGGCCCCCCGAGGGTTTATAACCACCGTAGCATACAGGCAGAGAAAGAGGAGGCAGCAGAGGAGGAGACAGGTAGTTTGGGGACAAGGGAAAGTCAGCCCTGAGAGAGACAGAGAGAGACAGATAGAGAGAATAAAAAAATAAATAAAAAATAAAAATAAATTATAAAAAAATAAAATAATAATTTTTAGGGAGAGGGGAGAAATATATAAAAGGAGATAGGTTATATAAATATATATATATATATATATATATATATATATATATATATATATATATATATATATATATAT
>NW_013574171.1:3536-3612 GCF_000499745.2 Eimeria mitis | reverse complement strand
GAGTTTAGTGCAGCAGTATAGAGTGTGGTTGCTGGGGTGTATGTACAGCTGGGTGTTGGTTGTTGATGGTGTTTTA
>NW_013574171.1:2263-3436 GCF_000499745.2 Eimeria mitis | reverse complement strand
ATATATATATATATATATATATATATATATATGCATGTAGATACATGTGTACTCTGAAAGCTGGTTGTGTTTGTTGGTTACTTTTTTGCTATCACTTGAATTTTATTTTTTGTATTTTTTGCATTTATTTTATTTTGTGAAATAAATGAAATTTGTTAGAGTTTAGTGCAGCAGTATAGAGTGTGGTTGCTGGGGTGTATGTACAGCTGGGTGTTGGTTGTTGATGGTTTTTTTTTGTTTAAAATAAGATGATTTTCGTAGAAGTATGTATAAATAGTAAAAAAATAATAATTTATATTTTATAAAACCTAAAATATATTATTTTTTCCCGCAGGATTAGGTTTAATTTAAGAAAGAAAGAAAGAAGAAAGCTGCTGCCGCTCACACTGCTGCGGCGCGTCGTCGCTGGCTGTATATGTATATGGGGGCTTGATGAACCCCCCATTAGTAATAAAATATAAATGTGCGAAAAGAAAAACATTTTTCTTTTTATAATTTCCATAAAAAACAAAGAAAACTGCCTGAATATAACGTTGTTTTGCGGTGTCTGTACACCCAAATTCGCATGCGTTCGTTCTCAATCCGCCTAGTTCATCTTCATTTTTATTTTGCATAAAAACAGCTCAATTGTATGAAAAAAAAATGCAAATTTATCTCATTTGAGACATATTTCGTCTCTAGGATTCTTATAAACACATTCATCGTAGAAGTTTATAAAAAAAAGCATGCAAGTGGTGTCGGCAGTACCACCAGGCAGGCTTGCGGCTGGAACTGTACACGCAGCAGCAGCAGCAGCAGCAGCAGCAGCAGCAGCAGCAAAAACACTAATCGAAGGAATAATATTCATAACAGCAACAGCAATACAACCTATTCTCTTCTCTTTCTTATAAACAAACTCCTCCCCCTTGGGGGCGTATGCTGGCGCCCTGCTGCTGCAACAAACAACACAAATGCAGCGCGTCAAGCAGCAGCAGCTCATTGAGGAGGACGAGACATTTCACCAGCACCCCCATCACCATCATCCCCACCACCAGCAGCAGCAGCAGCAGCAGCAGCAGCAGCAGCAGCAGCAGCAGCAGCAGAGACGACGTAAGACAGCAACAGCATATACAAATGGTATATCAACGAAATCTACTTCTGACGGAGAAAGCGCAAAAGATGCAGCAGCAACCG
>NW_013574171.1:1398-2163 GCF_000499745.2 Eimeria mitis | reverse complement strand
ACAGCATATACAAATGGTATATCAACGAAATCTACTTCTGACGGAGAAAGCGCAAAAGATGCAGCAGCAAGCAGGCAACAGCTTTCTGATGATTATGCAAATTCTGTATATTGTAAACATGCAGAAGAATTTCCTGAGAAGTTTCGTGTTTCTATAGATTATAGTATACAAGAAAAACCACAACAAGTATTATATAGTTTAATATTATTAATATTAATTATATTTTTTGCTTATATTCCTAATTATATATATAAAGAAAAAGAATATCGTTTTTTTCAGTATAAATTTGAGGATTTAAACCAAGAAAGACAACAAGAGCTTAGATTTCGTTCTGTACAGGTTTTATGTTGTTTATCTGTTGCTATTATGGGGTATTGTTTTTTAGAAAGTAGAGATGGTTTATTAGTGAGGCCTCATCCAGGTTTTTGGCGTATAATACATGGTTTATGTTTAACATACTTTCTTTGTTTAGTTGCTTTGCTGTCTGTACACCGCGATGATGGTAGGTTTTTGGTGCGTATGTTATTACCTGGATTCAATAAAAATAAAGAAAATATATTTACAGGGACTTTAGTTTTAGATTGTTCTATAAATATGAAAACTTTAATACGACAATTAACCTCTGTTTGGTTTATAAGCCATGCTATTGGTTGGTTTCTGAAGATGTGTATATTTCGTAGTTGGATGTTTAATTTAACATTTTCTATTTTATTTGAGTTTTGTGAAATGTCTTTACAATGGTTAATACCTGAATTTCAGGAATGC
>NW_013574171.1:822-1298 GCF_000499745.2 Eimeria mitis | reverse complement strand
TTGGTTGGTTTCTGAAGATGTGTATATTTCGTAGTTGGATGTTTAATTTAACATTTTCTATTTTATTTGAATTTTGTGAAATGTCTTTACAATGGTTAATACCGGAATTTCAGGAATGTTGGTGGGATAGTATATTTATAGATGCTATAATATCGAACTTAATGGGTATGGTTGTTGGTTGTGCGGTGATGAGGTGGTGTGGTAAAAGGCATTTTGATTGGCTTGGTGCTTATCCTCGATATCAGAAAATAATGTTAAAGTTTACGCCTTTTTCTAGTTGTGAATATGAATGGTGTTTCTTTCGTACACCTAGACATTTACTTATGACAAGTTTACTTTTATTTCTTTCTCTTCTTGCTGAAATTAGTGTTTTTCTTCTTATGACGGTATTAGATATACCCGCTATACATTGGATAAATCCTACACGTTTAGGTTTATTAGGTTTATTAGCTTTCCCTGCTGTTGCTGAGTTCTAT
>NW_013574171.1:0-722 GCF_000499745.2 Eimeria mitis | reverse complement strand
CTATACATTGGATAAATCCTACACGTTTAGGTTTATTAGGTTTATTAGCTTTCCCTGCTGTTGCTGAGTTTTACGCTCAGTTACAATTCAGATATGATAGAATGGGTGGAAATGTATTTTTATTTGTTTTAATTTTAATTGTTGAATTGCTTGTAAGTATTAAATATGGAACAGATAGATTCTTCTCTTCTGCACCAGCTATTGATGTTGTTTTACCCTGGATATTAACGCTTTCTTTCTTTGGTTTATGGTGTTTCTGTTATTTCACAAATCCAACACAAGAAAAAAAAAATAAAACTGAAATAAAACAACAAAATATAAATAATACAACCATATTTACACAAAAAGAAACATATAATACACACAAACACAACAGAATCAGAGATGCTGCTGCAGCGGTGATGCTCAAGCTACCTCCCCAGGCGTGTTTCTTGCCTTTGCTTTATCTAGCTAAACATTACTACTATGGATAATCATAATATAAATAAATAAAATAAAATAAAATAAAATATAATGGGAGAAATAAACTTGTATTTATTGCGTTTCCTTGGTGCATAGAAAACACCTCCGCACCAAATTCAACTTTTCTTGCAAAATTTCTGAATTTTCTTGTCACCAGAAACACACGCAAACTCACACTCACTCACACAGTGCACAGGATGAATATATTTTATATACAATATATATATATATATATATATATATATATATATATATATATA
>NW_013574170.1:3197-3344 GCF_000499745.2 Eimeria mitis | reverse complement strand
GCCTCAGAGATTGCGCCAATGAGTAGACCGGTAGGCTGCATCCCCTTGCTGCGGCTTCCGATATCATATCTACTTCACATCCCGTATCGAGTAGGGCCATTCGATCCAGTCCCTTTATTCGTACTTGTACAAGTACTGAATTGACTA
>NW_013574170.1:2739-2837 GCF_000499745.2 Eimeria mitis | reverse complement strand
GGGTGTGGCGTTTTTCTTTTCCATTATGCGGAGGTATTCCATCATGTCAGCAAGTTCCACTTTTTCGCCCACCATTTCCCTGCCCGTGGCCCAGCCAG
>NW_013574170.1:1592-2609 GCF_000499745.2 Eimeria mitis | reverse complement strand
TTTCCCTGTTTAAGCTTTCTCAGTTCCGCCATAGCCTGCTCGCTTGCGGACGTCGGGATAAACCTGCAACATACCGCGTCCCGGAAGGCCTGCATGGACCTGATGTGCTCCGGGAACGCGAAGCCGTTGCATAGGTGTAGCCACCATCGCCGTGCGTCCCCTTCTAGCAAGGAAGAGGCCAGGAGGGGTTGGAAGTCTTCTGGGGCATTTTGAATGCGGAGGTATAGACCTAGGGAATTGAGGAACTCCTCCAAAGCCTCTACATCGCGGCGCCCGTCATATCGCGTGGGACGGCACAGCCGGAGGCACTCCTCTTGAATACTTTTTGGCGGGAAGGCATCTTCTCCAGAATTGGATGCCGAAATGGAGCTGATGCTTGATCTCACCGTGTGGGGGTGCGATCCCCGTTCGCACCCTGCCTGTAATGCACAGCGCCCGTTTCGCTGTCACTACGTATGAACCCTAAGCTATGCGACTATGCGCGCACACTGCCTCTAAGTTCTAAACTCGTGATTCTCGCTTTTCACACTATAAAACCCATTACATATTCAAAAGGTATTCGAGTTCTCGGATTTCTTCAAAGGGGAAAATCCTCAGAAGAACAGAACTGCCTTGTCCCTCGACGAGGGTCGGCATCTGAGTCACAGCTTCGGCCTCACACCCAGCCCCCACGCTGGTGCAGGCCGGTGAGCAGTCCGTTCCTATTATACTGCTTCTCTTATGTAAAGATGTCCTAACTCCTGAGATATCCTATAGTATGTAATCCTTTTCATGATACTAGGTCTCTAGAGGCCACACAGAGGAGCTATTGTAGTGCTCGTGCACTACACTGCCCCGATGAACCATGCGGTGCTACCAAGTGTAACGCTAGTTCTCTGGCCTTTACCCGACCAGAGACGAGCCGCAATGAAGGCAAAGACTTAAAGCAAGAGTTTCCCAAAAGCAGCTGACCTCCTTCCGCGGAACCTAGGCATCCTGGGCGTTGAGCCCAGGGCCAGGGTGTCGCGGGGAGGAGGT
>NW_013574170.1:241-1459 GCF_000499745.2 Eimeria mitis | reverse complement strand
CTTACGCGCAGCATGCCAAAGCCGTCGATAGGCTCCTGAGCTAACTCTGCGCTAACTCATGTTACAGCCACCTTGATGTGCCTGTGTCAACTTTAGGCAGACAATGCTGCGGTTGGGCGGGCCACGCAAATTCACTAGAGATTCCAGCCTGCCGTGGAGTTACGCTTGCTGCAGTCTGCAGCGAAAACCCCTCAAAGTGAACTTAATGACAGTTTTCTCTGGTAACTAATTGACGATATGGTGGGCCTGTTCTCTTTCAGTATAGGCCTCCGGTGTTTCCGTGAAGACGTTGTACGGCTTCATCTTCTTGTACTTGGCGTTTATCTTCTTTTAAGACATTTAAGTGTAGAAAAGGAGAATATTTTGATGAGAATGCGCTTCCTTCAGGCATAGAAGGCCGGGTTTGCTCCAGAAAAGTAGTACCCCCCCCTTACAATAGCCATAGATGTGGTGTCACCCTCCGAAATAGAGAGGATGCCAATAGCAACATTTAGTTTCGCCCTGCCGGGAAAACATATTCCCAAGTAACACGGAAACATACATGATCTCTTCATTTGCTGAAAGAAGAAGCATGCATTGGAGTTGAACAGCAAAAGCCACCCCTGGCTCATGAGCGGGCTCGAGTTCAGGCGAAGCATTCTGTCCACATTAACATTGAAATTATAAAAACGCCGTTTTGCATCTTGTGCCAAACGTGATAATACGCCCACTTTATGCTGCAAAATGCGTTTGCTTTTGCCACTTTTCGCTTTCCCTGTGGCACTCCTCGCAGAGGCGAGTGACATCGTCGAAGTGCCGGTCTCTCCCTTTCCCAGGTCCGAGCTCCCAGACAATGAAGCTTTAGTGTTGGGTCAGACCGCTTTTCCACCGATACAGAGGAAACAACGCGTGAGATCGGCGTCCTTAGCGGTTGCCTTCTTGGCTGCCGCAGTTGCTACTGCGTTTTTGCTCCTTCAGTGCTTCAAGGCCCTACAATCCAACGGAAGTTCGAGCACCTATGGAACGAATAGGCGAAGACTTGCGGGTGGATCTTCAGACTCTGACTCATGCGACGTATGTGTTGCTCAACATAACCTGGGCACCGATGTCAGGCACAGCGCTGGACAGGCTGGAGGCGCACAGGCTAATGTATTCCTGGGGCCTAGTGGGTAACCAACATATCTGAAAGCAACACGTGTAGCGTGCATTGTCGCGATGATCTGTGGTTCCAATGGAATT
>NW_013574170.1:0-141 GCF_000499745.2 Eimeria mitis | reverse complement strand
AACAACGCGTGAGATCGGCGTCCTTAGCGGTTGCCTTCTTGGCTGCCGCAGTTGCTACTGCGTTTTTGCTACTTCAGTGCTTCAAGGCCCTACAATCCAACGGAAGTTCGAGCACCTATGGAACGAATAGGCGAAGACTTG
>NW_013574169.1:1631-3255 GCF_000499745.2 Eimeria mitis | reverse complement strand
GAGACATCCGCCTGCTTTGAGCCCGCATTCGACTACGTCGTCACCAAAGTACCCAGGCAAGAAAAAAAAATAAATAAATAAAATAAATAAAATAAATAAAATAAAATAAATAAATTAAATAAATAAATAAAATAAATAAAGTAAATAAAGGAAAGGAAAGAAATAAAAAGAAATCAAAGGAAATCAAAGAAAAAAAATAAAAGGAAATGAAACGTTTAGGGTTTAGGGTCTAGCTTCTAGTTTCTAGGGTTTAGGGTCTAGCTTCTAGTTTCTAGGGTTTAGGGTTTAGGGTTTAGGGTTTAGGGTTTTCAGGTGGGATATGAAAAAGTTTGACGAGGCAGACCCCTTCATGGGCTCGGCGATGAAGAGTGTTGGGTTTAGGGTTTAGGGTTTTTTTTGTCTAGTTTCTAGGGTTTAGGGTTTAGGGTCTATTCGGGTTTAGGGTTTAGGGTTTAGGGTTTAGGGTTTAGGGTTTAGGGTTTTCAGGTGGGATATGAAAAAGTTTGACGAGGCAGACCCCTTCATGGGCTCGGCGATGAAGAGTGTTGGCGAGGTGATGGCTATCGGCCGCACCTTCGAGGAGTCTCTGCAAAAGGCTCTCAGGTACTAAACCCTAAACCCTAAACCCTCATAAACCCTCACAAACCCTCACAAACCCTTACAAACTCTTACAAACGCTGAACTCTCACAAACCCTTACAAACCCTTACAAAACATAAACCCTTACAAACTATAAACCCTTACAGACTATAAACGCTTACAAACCCTTACAAACAGTAAACCCTAAACCCTTACAAACCCTAAACCCTTATAAACCCTAAACCCTCTTAAATCCTAAACCCTAAACCCTTCTCAATCTTGAACCCTGCTAACCGTAGAAACCCGTAAACCCTACAAAACCCTAAACCCTTACAAACCCTAAACCCTCTTACATTCCAAACCCTGCAAACCCCTACTAAACCCTAAACCCTAAACCCTAAACCCTAAACCCTTGTCTTTTCTTCTGCAGGATGGTGAAGGGCGAGGCCAATGGCTTCGATGAGAGGATTTACCCTCACCTGGCTCAGAGGGTCTGTCTCCTTTTTCTTTTCTTTTTTTCCGTTTTTTTTTTTTCTTCTGTCTCCTTTTCTGTCTCCTTTTTCTTTTCTCTTTTTCTGTTTTTTTTTCTTTTTTCTTCTGTCTCCTTTTGTGTCTCCTTCTTATTTTGTCTCTTTTCCTGTTTTTTTTTTTCTTCTTTCTTCTTTCTGTCTCCTTTTCTGTCTCCTTTTTCTCTTGTCTTTTTTTCTGTTTTTCTTTCTTCTCTCTTTTGTGTCTTTTTCTGTCTCCTTTTTCTTCTGTCTCTTTTTCTATTTTTTCTTCTCTCTTTTCTCCTTTCTTCTGTCTCCTTTTCTGTCTCCTTCTAGCCAGCTAGCTAGCTAGCTACCTAGTGAGATATCTAACCAGTCTCCTAGCCCGCCGGCGCCTTCGGTACCCCACTAGCTAGCTAGCTAGCTAGCTAGCTATCCAGCTATCTATCTATCTATCTATCTATCTATCTATCTATCTATCTATCTATCTATCTATCTATCTATCTATCTAGCTAGCTAGCTAGCTAGCCATTGAGCCAGCTAGCTAGCTAGCCATGA
>NW_013574169.1:0-1350 GCF_000499745.2 Eimeria mitis | reverse complement strand
ATATATATATATATATATATATATATATATATATATATATATATATATATATATATATATATATAAAGAACCAAAGAACAAAAATATATATATATATTTATATATATATATATATTATTTTTTTTGTGTGCTGCAGCATATGGGCATTGGCCGAGGCTTTGGCTCAGGGTTACTCTGTGGATCGGCTGCACGAGTTGACGCGTATCGATCCCTGGTTCATCTCCAAGCTGCAGCACATACAGCAGCTCAAGCAGCAGCTAGCCACCAAAACTCTATACCAGCTCACCAAAGCAGACCTCATCTTTGTTAAAAAATACGGTACAAATATACACAGCTAGCTAGCTAGCTAGCTAGCTAGCTGGCTAGCTAGCTGCTGCTGTGGGTGGGGCTAGGCGGGGAGGCGCAGTAAATACAGAAGCACCCGTTGGTGATACTGCCTAGAAGGGGAACGTGACGCTAGCTAGCTAGCTAGCTAGCTGGCTAGCTAGATGGCTAGCTAGCTAGCTAGCTAGCTGTGGCTAGCTGCGTGGCCTGGTGGATTGTTTAAAAACTCGTAGAGACAGTTGTGCAGCAGCAGGTGGCAGGCGGGAGTGTTGTCTCCTTTTTCTTTAGTTTTTTTTGTTTTGTTTTTTTTTTGTTTTTGTTTTTTTCTTTATATTTGTTGTTTTATTTATTTTTATTTTTGCTTTTATAATTCTTTCTGCTGTTTGTCTCGGTGTCTGTGGTGTATGCTCACCTATGCAGTAGCTGGCGTGAGTCTGCGGTGTATGCGCAGCTGCATGTGTAAATAAATAAAAAAAAAAGAAAAAAAAATTAAATTAAATTAAATTAATTAAAAAAAATAAATTAAATAAAATTAATACAATTGATAATCCTAAACCCTAAACCCTAAACCCTAAACCCTGCTGAAACGTGATAAAAAAGGAAAGACAAACCGCAACATAAACGAATTGTATTAAATTAATTAATTTATTTTATTTTGTTTTTTTATTTTATTTTATTTATTTTATTTTATTTTATTTTTTATCAGGTTTCAGTGACCGGCAGATTGCTGCATACATTGGCCGCAACGTGGATCCTTGCAGCAGCATCAGCAGCAGCATCAGCAGCAGCAACAGCAACAGCAGCAACAGCAGCAGCAACAGCAGCAGCAACAGCAACAGCAGCAGCAGCAGCAGCAGTCGGCGTGTGTATGAGGAGGAGGTTTGGGTGTATAGACAGCTGCTGGGTGTGAAGCCCGTGATAAAACAAATAGATACACTTGCAGCAGAATTCCCAGCACAAACAAATTATCTTTATTTAACTTTTTGTGGAGAAGAGAACGATGTACAGCCTCTACATAAAACTGAA
>NW_013574168.1:2964-3526 GCF_000499745.2 Eimeria mitis | reverse complement strand
AAAGGGGTAGTTCTTAGTAAATCCCAACTACTGTTTTGCATGCGGTGTTGGGCTGTGTTGTGAACACTTCGGTCGAGGGACTACTTCGCTGTACCGAGGAATTGTCGCACGGTTGTGCTGCGTAGTCTTTGTTGCTCGTGCAGCAAGCACACCTCATGCTTGCAGTATGCGCCTTTCCATGTGTTGGGGAACTTCGCAGCACGCAAGTGCGGAACACCAGCAAGGTGTAGACCCATCATACCTGTGTATCTACAAATCGCCTAGCTTGGTCAGAGGCGGTTTGCTCTACTTCCGCATTCGCCGCTCTTGTAGTGCTAGGGACAGTATTCCCGCAGGCCTTCGCGTCTGTCCTTTTGATTGGTCCTTCCCACGCCAGGGACAGCCCGGCAGCTCGGCACAGCTATTCGTTGCTGGACGTGTGGAGATCCTGGATGACGTACTCCTGCCAAATTAACAGTTCATGCCATGGGGCAACTCAAAGATATGACAGAACTGTGGACAATACAGCTATGGATGAGCAGGGGGTGGCTTTTGGCACAGAAGAAGAAACGTTGTGTTTCGA
>NW_013574168.1:2590-2813 GCF_000499745.2 Eimeria mitis | reverse complement strand
TTCTCCAAGGCATGCATCGGCGTACGCGAGGCTGCACCATCCATGCGGCTGTTTGGGGCGGGGGGAAGTGGAGAAAGCAGTATGCTGGTTAAAGCCGGCTTGCTGAACGCAGCGGCGTTTGCTAGGGATGATCACAATGCTATTTCGGGTAATTTGCGTCTGAAAAGCTGATGTTAACATTTTATCTGAGTGCATTCTCGCCGCGAAGCATTTAAAAAAGGAG
>NW_013574168.1:1925-2490 GCF_000499745.2 Eimeria mitis | reverse complement strand
GAAAGGGGTAGTTCTTAGTAAATCCCAACTACTGTTTTGCATGCGGTATTGGGCTCTTGTGAACACTTCGCACGAGGGACTACTTCGCTGTACCGAGGAATTATCGCACGCTTGTGCGTAGTCTTTGTTGCTCGTGCAGCAAGCACACCTCACGATTGCAGTATGCGCCTTTCCATGTGTTAGGGAACTTCGCAGCACGCAAGTGCGGAACACCAGCAAGGTGTAGACCCATCATACCTGTGTATCTACAAATCGCCTAGCTTGGTCAGAGGTGGTTTGCTCTACTTCCGCATTCGTCGCTCTTGTAGTGCTAGGGACAGTATTCCCGCATGCCTTCGCGTCTGTCCTTTTGATTGGTTCTTCCCACGCCATGGACAGCCCGGCAGCTCGGTACAGCTATTCGTTGCTGGACGTGTGGAGATCCTGGATGACGTACTCTCCTGCCAAATTAACAGTTGATGCCATGGGGCAACTCAAAGATATGAGAGAACTGTGGACAATATAGCTATAAGCAGGGGGTGGCTTTTGGCACAGAAGAAACGTTGTGTTTCGTAGCATTGAACGA
>NW_013574168.1:1027-1825 GCF_000499745.2 Eimeria mitis | reverse complement strand
CGTAGATTCCCGTTGGTATTGGCTTTGCTTGAATGCTCGTCAACTCATTCGAGACATTCTGTGTTGACCGGAAATACCATCGTGAAGTGGCAGTCTCCCCCCATTCGCCCACGCTTGAGTACCGTTTCTCCAAGGCATGCATCGGTGTACGCGAGGCTGCACTACGGGGCTGTTTGGGGCTGCGAGAGGTGGAGGAAGCCGTATGCTGGTTAAAGCCGGCTTGCTGAACGCAGCGGCGTTAGCTAGGGATGATCACAATGCTATTTCGGGTAATTTGCGTCTGAAAAGCTGATGTTAGCATTTTATCTGAGTGCATTCTCGCCGCGAAGCATTTAAAAAGGAGTTTCATGTGCAATATGCATGAGGGATTGCACTCTGACGGCGAGTTGAGAAGTAATGCATGCAGCAGGTGTGGGGGAATGTTCGTTTGTGTCCCGTCAGGGTTTGAATGCTGGAGACAAAAACCCTGTGCCGTGCCACCTGCCAGCAGGATGAAAGAAGCAACTGACACCTCTAAGGTGAAGCGGCTTTAATGATCAGAAACTGCTTCTTTGACTGAGGCTGTGTTTTGCACACAATAAGGCGTGGTACTCTCTGATATCGGCTGTGTTTTGTTTGCTGATTTGTTCCAATGCTTGCGGTTTACCGAATGATTTGAAGCTCAAGGGAGCCAGAACACAACCGGATAGTGCTTGCTGTGTGTAGGCTTCGGCTGATGAGAAATTTCTTTCCGCATCGGAAGCGCCTTAACGCTAAAAAGGAGATGGCGAACCGTTTCGAAACTGTTTCTGAGCACAG
>NW_013574168.1:0-927 GCF_000499745.2 Eimeria mitis | reverse complement strand
TGAGCACAGCTTGATGAAATTTGTAGCTGTCACTAATGTACAAATGTACACATTACTGTGCTTTTGCGGAGTGGCCCTTGGAAGATGAAATGCGTTTTCCACAGACCTGTTCTGAATATAAGACAAAGTATGGATGCGAAAACTCTGACATTAATGGGTCGAATAATCAACATGTGTAGTGCGTACCTGTTCTCTGCGTATCTTAAGGATGAACTAAGTTCCACAATCACGACGGTCTGCGGGAGCCTCGGTTTTTTTTCCGGGCTGTGTCGAGAGTAGAACGACTCTGAAGAGAAGCGTGTCTAACGTGCTTGGAGCTGTTCGTTGGGTGGGTCGCCGCCTGCAGTGTGCTGAGCAATATCTTTTGCCGAGTTCATAGTCTGAATTCACGCGCAGCGGCTAGCTGTTCCTTCCCTCAGTGGGTTGGTTGTGTGCGTTCAAGCGTCCATGCTCGGAAAAAAGAACATTTCCTCCTGTTCGTAGCGCAGTAAGCGTCGCCTGACGCTAACGATGGGCACTACGTCCATAGGGTCAGGACAACCTGCAAAGTCTGGCTGTTATGGCACGCTGCCTTTGTGTGAGTGTCTCTAATAACCTCACGCCGGATAAACTTGAGCGCTTGCCGCCTCAATGAAATGCACTAAATGGCACCATCCTGCGCGACGCTTGTTTACTCATACTTATTAGTCGAAGTCGTGAATGCACTTTGATACAAGCGAGCCCTTCGTCACCTCTTCTAGGGGCGCTTGAGCGTTGGGCGACATCAATTGGGAGGTCTTGAACCGTAGCATGAGCTACAGCTTAAGCTACAATGATCGCCCCGTCACATCTCCGTCGTGCTACCGGAAGACGCCTGCGAGTTTGCGTTTTGTGCATCTTATTATTTCTCCTTTGCATGCGGGTGTGCTGTCTCGAATGAGAGCATGC
>NW_013574167.1:1961-3436 GCF_000499745.2 Eimeria mitis | reverse complement strand
TGAACAGCATTTTCTAATGGACGCTCATGGAGCGCCCCGCCGCTTTTTGGTATTGGTGGATGCTGTCTGCGCAAGCGCAGCACTGTTTTTCTGGGGATGCTACGGTGTACCGCTTGGGCAACAAAATGGAAGAATCCATTGCACCCGGCATTATACACAATCCATGGACCCATGGTCGGACTCCATCCACTTACGTGAACTGCCAAAGCAGTCTATGGAAGTGTCGCGTCATGCGTGCACGGTTCTCGTAGAGGTGCTCGCCTCCGAGTCAACGCGACCCAGTTCTGTGTGTACAGTAATGACAGGTACGCAGGTAGCTGCTTACACGAAAGATCAGCGCTTAGTTGGAAGTATGATTGTTCATGCACAGCGGCACACCAGTAAGCATCTGCAAGAGTCCGATTATGTTTTCGTCGAAGTGACCTTGCTGCGACTGCAGCGCAAATGCGAAGTCAGGCCAGCTGAAGTTTGTGGACACTGACACATTGTTGAGGCATTCTGTACGTGCTGTGACCTTTCCACAAACACCAAAGACTTGGGGGTGCAGCTCATGAAGGTCCCCCGCTGAGTTCGAGAACTCGACTTACGCCTATACGCTGAACCAACGGATCCTCGTTCAGGACCGCCACAATATACCCTGTCTTTAATCTCGCCAAACACGGCCTTATCTAATGCTTACGAGACTGATGCTGGATTTTCGCTGCACAACATCTATTGTTTCCATCATTTGGGCCCGAGCTACGAACTATCATGGAGGAGGGGCAATTGCATCGCAGCGGGGAAGCCGGCGGGCGAGCGAAAAACTGGTCGCCTGAAACTCATGCATGCAACCTGAACATATTATTAAAGCATTTAAATGAGCTTAGTAAACTAAATGTAGATTTTTGTTAAGGGCGTGGGCTTCTGTGCAGATGTGGGGAACCTGCTCCAGATCGTGGCTGTAGCGCGCTACCGTGGCCTAGGCCCGCGCATCGAAGCCGCGCATCTCGCACGGCGTAGATGATATCGTTGGGCGAGAGCTCGAAGTTCGCCTCATTACAGCATTACTGAATGCTCTTGCACGCAAGGCAAATTATGGGACCGGGAAAGAGAAAACGGTACCTCTTTCCCTCACTCTTGTACTTCGCGAACAGGAGTGTTCTGTTGCGACAGGCGTGCCGTGAGCGGCGGGACAAGGAAGTTCCGGATCTGGTTCTGGTTATAGCGTTCCCACCTATTGCATTGACATTTAGCTTATGGGTACACGGTTGACGCCTCCAACGAGGGCGGCAACAGTGATCCGGCTTCATCCTGCGGTGCTCTGAGAATGGTCACCTGCCGATTTCCAGAAGCTCAGGCGCAGACATCACTCTAGAAAGTAAGGTCATATACATTTCTCTTCAGCTCATCAAATTGTCTCTTTCCAAAATGACACCCATCGTCATTCGCGAGGAGAGCCCAACAGACCAGAAAGAGCAACTCGAAGCGCTGCGGCA
>NW_013574167.1:1736-1861 GCF_000499745.2 Eimeria mitis | reverse complement strand
GCGACAGGCGTGCCGTGAGCGGCGGGACAAGGAAGTTCCGGATCTGGTTCTGGTTATAGCGTTCCCACCTCCTGCATTGACATTTAGCTTATGGGTACACGGTTGACGCCTCCCACGAGGGCGGG
>NW_013574167.1:1508-1636 GCF_000499745.2 Eimeria mitis | reverse complement strand
TGTAGCGCGCTACCGTGGCCTAGGCCCGCGCATCGAAGCCGCGCATCTCGCACGGCGTAGATGATATCGTCGGGCGAGAGCTCGAAGTTCGCCTCATTACAGCATTACTGAATGCTCTTGCACGCAAC
>NW_013574167.1:1098-1260 GCF_000499745.2 Eimeria mitis | reverse complement strand
CTGCCGATTTCCAGAAGCTCAGGCGCAGACATCACTCTAGAAAGTAAGGTCATATACATTTCTCTTCAGCGCACCAAATTGTCGCATTCCAAAATGACACCAATCGTCATTCGCGAGGAGAGCCCAACAGACCATAAAGAGCAACTCGAAGCGCTGCGACCA
>NW_013574167.1:0-1018 GCF_000499745.2 Eimeria mitis | reverse complement strand
TGCCCTAATAATATCAGTGTTGCGGGCAATTTGCAGAACATCTGCGTCTGCATCCACCGACCAAACGGCGGGGATGCCGGTTCGCAGGCTGTCGGACAGCGATGAAGGTAGCCAAGAAGAGAGTACTCCGCCACAGCTCATAGAAGAGTGTGCAGCTTTGGAGGCGGAGTTGGGACTGGCCTTGACCGAAGAAAGCAATCCAGCACCAGCATTGGACGCAGAAGAGCAGGTGGCAAGGATCGCCCACTCGTTGTTTCTGGAAGGTCTGGCTTTTGAGATGCAACACACCCAACAAGCCCTAGATCCCAATTTCTTCAACCCCTTGATGCCGTCCCCTGCCAGTTCCGGGCTACGCGATCAGCATCACCCTGTGCACGGGACAGTCCATAGGCCAGACCAACAATATGGCTATCCTGGCCCCCTACACTTAACCTCCGACTTGGCGGCGTCACACCTTCAGCCTGGAGGTCTCCCACCTCAAACGTTTGCTCTAGAGTCTCCCCATGCACTTGGTGGAGCTTCTCAACCAGCCCTCTCCGAGAGCCAGCCCTTTTCTGCAGTCCCCTCACCTTTTCCTTGGACCCCACACGGTGCATCCGCCAGTCTCCGCACGGGTGTTGCAGCCCCTCAGTCAGTTGGTTTGTTTTCTGACACTGCACCATTGCCGTTCCAGGGTGGTGCGCAGCGCAGTTCAAAGGAGAGACGCCATGCAAGGATTTCACGGAAGCCTTATCCGGCCCTTGATCCTGATTCCTGGCTGGAGGGAATACCTGCGGTAGACGTTTCCCCTCAGGGACAGAGCCAGAGCCAGCCATCTTCCCCCCAAGGGGTATCTCCAGACCAGGCAGCGCCTTGCTCAAGCGCTGCATGCCAGGTGTCTGCAGGAGAAGCAGAAGGTGCAACCACGGGCGAGAGTTCATCAGAACCGTCACCAGCTGGTGCAGACGAAGCCGCTGAAGTAGCAGTAGGCGCAGGTTCTGCAAGCGAATTATCTGCAGCAGCCGGGGCACCAGCATCG
>NW_013574166.1:1856-3347 GCF_000499745.2 Eimeria mitis | reverse complement strand
TAGGGTTTAGGTAAACCCTAAACCCTAGTGCTTTTAAACCCTTCGTTCTGTTTGTAAAGAGGTGTTTGTTTCAAATACAAACCCTAAACCCTAAACCCTCATAATGAATTTTATGGGTTTAGGGTTTTCGTATAATCTAGGGTTTAGGGTTTAGGGTTTAGGGTTTAGGGTTTAGGGTTTGGGGTGTATGTACACCTCAGTGCCAAGTCGACAACTCTCGCTTCGTCTTCTCTGGCGGGGCGTCTTCATCTTTTGAGCAGTTTCCAGGGTTTTACAATCCAGCTCCTCTCGTGAGGGTTTAGGGTTTAGGGTTTAGGGTTTAGGGTTTAGGGTTTGGGGGTTAGGGTTAGGTAGGGTTTAAGGTTCAGGGTTTGGGGTTTAGTTGGTAGGGTTTAGGGTTTAGGGTTTGGGGTTTAGTAGGAAGAGTTGTTTGCTCGAGCATTTAGGACTGCATATTAGGGTTTAGGGTTTAGGGTTTGTGGCTGGGGTTTAGGGTTTAGGGTTTAGGGTTTAGGGTTTGGTGTTTTGTTGCAGATGAGCGGAGGCGATATCTCTCTTTACGTTCTTTATACATTTCGGGTATGATTAGGGTTTAGGGTTTAGGGTTTAGGGTTTGTTGGTCTTATTGTTTTTTTATGTTTCCTTTTTTTAATTTTTTTTTGTCTCTCTCAATGCCGAGGGTTTAGGGTTTAGGGTTTAGGGTTTGGGTGTTAGTTGTTTTTACTGCACCTTAACCCTAAACCCTAAACAGATGCAAAAACTTTCCTTGGAGGGTTTGCAGCTTAGGGTTTAGGGTTTAGGGTTTGGGGTTTAGGGTTTAGAATTTAGGGTTTAGGGTTTAGGGTTTAGGGTTTAGGGTTTAGGGTTTGTGGTTTACAGGGTCAAATCCACGAGGTGACGGTTTCAGACTGCTCGCGTTTAGCGCTTCCTCTGCGGTGTAAGGGTTTAGGGTTTAGGGTTTAGGGTTTAGGGTTTAGGGTTTAGGGTTTAGGGTCTTATCGTAAACCCTAAACCCTAAACCCTAGTTTGTGTAAAATATATACTATTGTATTTCTATTTCTATTTGTGTTTTAGGGTTTAGGGTTTAGGGTTTAGGGTTTAGGGTTTTATTTGTATTTATATTTTAGGATTTATTATATTATACTACACTTGTGTTTTTGTTTATATTTATNGGGTTTTATTTGTATTTATATTTTAGGATTTATTATATTATACTACACTTGTGTTTTTGTTTATATTTATATTTATTTATATTTATATTTATATTTATATTTATATTTATATTTATATTTATTTATATTTATATTTATATTTATATTTATATTTATATTTATATTTATATGTATATTTATATTTATATTTATATATACATATACATTTATTTATCTCCTTATTTGTTTATATTTATTTATTTATTTAAATCTATTTATTTATATTTATTTATATTTATTTATATTTATTTATTTATATTTATTTATATTTATATTTATT
>NW_013574166.1:429-1756 GCF_000499745.2 Eimeria mitis | reverse complement strand
ATATTTATATTTATATTTATATTTATATTTATATTTATATTTATATTTATATTTATATTTATATATACATATATATTTATTTATCTCCTTATTTGTTTATATTTATTTATTTATTTAAATCTATTTATTTATATTTATTTATTTATATTTATTTATATTTATTTATATTTATATTTATATTTATTTTTATTTATTTTATATGCTGGGGTGTATACGCAGCTCACCGGTGCCTGGGGGGTCACCGGCGGGGCCCCTTCGCCGCCGCCAACGCCATCTGCATGCAGCCCCAAAAGTAAATAAAAATAAAAATAAAATAAAAATAAAAATAAAAATAAAAATAAAAATATAAATTAATATATTTATATTTATTTATATCTTTTTTTAATATTTATTTGTCTTTGTATTTAGGGCAAGCCTAGAACCCTAAACCCTAAACCCTAAACCCTAAAAAAAATAAAATAAAAAATAAATATAAAATAAAATAAAATAAATATAAAACAAAATAAAACAAAATAAAACAAAATAAAATAAAATAAATATAAAACAAAATAAAATAAAAATAAAATAAAACAAAATAAAACAAAATAAAAACAAAATAAAACAAAACAAAATAAAATAAAATAAAATAAAACACAATAAATATAAAACAAAATAAAACAAAACAAAATAAAATAAAATAAAATAAAATAAAACAAAACAAAATAAAACAAAACAAAATAAAATAAAATAAAATAAAATAAAATAAAACAAAATAAAACAAAACAAAATAAAATAAAATAAAATAAAATAAAATAAAATAAAATAAAATAAATATAAAACAAAATAAAATAAAATAAAATAAAATAAAATAAAATAAAATAAAATGTATTTGTGTTGCTGCAGCTGCAACGGCCGTTCTTTCTCCTTCTCGCCTAGTCTCCTCAGCATAGGTACTAAACCCTAAACCCTAAACCCTAAACCCTAAACCCTAATTTAAAACCCTAAACCCTAAACCCTAAACCCCTTGAACTCGTCTCTCCTTAAACCCTAAACCCTCAAACCCTAAACCCGCAAACAGCAGTCATCTAAACCCTAAACCCTAAACCCTTAAGTAGCCCCAGATCTATAGTATCAGCATTGGGGTTTAGGGTTTAGGGTTTAGGGTTTAGGGTTTGGGTTTGTTTGAAGGCGTCTGCTGCACTGCTGCTCTCCTCTACCTCTTGCCGCTGCAGCAGCTGCAGCAGCTGCTGCAGCAGCAGCTGCAGCAGCAGCAGCGAGCCCTTAGTGCTGCTGCTGCTTCTGCTGTTTCTTCTGTTGCTGCTGTATTCTCTCGCGTTACCTCACGGTA
>NW_013574166.1:252-377 GCF_000499745.2 Eimeria mitis | reverse complement strand
TGCTGCTGCTGCTGTTGCTGCTGCTGCTGCTGCTGCTGCTGTTGCTGCTGCTGCTGCTGCTGCTGCTGCATGCAGTTCTGTTTGTGTGTGTTGCGGTGTCACTGCAGCAACAACTGCTGAGCTAT
>NW_013574165.1:2641-3617 GCF_000499745.2 Eimeria mitis | reverse complement strand
TGTGTTTATTCTGGCTGGACTTTGGGGGTGTCACACTGCTGCAGAAACATCCTCAGCTGAGGACGGTGGTGCTGAAGACGGGCATTGGTCCAAAGTGGAGAGAACTGCAGTTCGAGCTGATTGCAGGGGAAGCGGCATACGTGGCTACAGTTGTGTGTTCCCACATGAAGCAGCAGCACCAGTAGCACCAGCAGCACCGCCACAAATTGCAGCACCCGCCAGTGCCTGCGCAGCATGGACCCCAGATAACGTTACATTGGGGGTCTATGATTCTGTGATGCCCACGGGCTCTGTTCGTTGATACTGAAGACTTCAGTTGCTCGTGCCAACTTGTGGCTGTTGCTGTGTCGTTTGGTGCAGAAGGAATCCGATCTTGTCTTCGAGGTTGACTATGCCAAGGCGTTTTGGAACTCCAGGTGTGTGTTTGCTGCTGCTGCTGCTGTTCGTCTTTCTCTTATATGCTGCTGGTGATGCTCCCGTGGTGCTACTCCTGCTTCATCAGCAAATCCATAGCCCCACTTCCTGCTTCCTTGGTTCCGTTTGCAGCTACGCGCAAGGCTGTTGTTGTGAAAAGTTTGCTGCTGTACGCGTTGTGCAGGCTCTCATGTGAACGGCAGCGGATCACGGCAACGATCCCAGGGCATGCAGTTGTCTGTGAGCGACGCCAAAGCTTTATACGACGTTTGTGCAATAGTATAAGTAGCAGCAGTAGAAAAGAACGCAGACTCGGCAATAGCAGCAGTAGCACCGGATGCTCATGCTGCAGTAAAAGCATGCTCATTCCGTCCGACAGATTCGTTTCTGTCTCCTATGACGCCGGATGTGGCTCCTGAGTGATCCGGCTGCCCGCATTAACCGTTGTGCCATTTCCCTGTCGTGGTTAGGATTGTTTCAAGACCTCTGCGTTTCTGTGTTTGCTGCAGTGGACGCGTTTGCCGGTGTTGGGGCATTTGCTGTCTTCCTCGCCCGCAGAGGA
>NW_013574165.1:1961-2541 GCF_000499745.2 Eimeria mitis | reverse complement strand
GGATGTGGCTCCTGAGTGATCCGGCTGCCCGCATTAACCGTTGTGCCATTTCCCTGTCGTGGTTAGGATTTTTTCAAGACCTCTGCGTTTCTGTGTTTGCTGCAGTGGACGCGTTTGCCGGCGTTGGGGCATTTGCTGTCTTCCTCGCCCGCAGAGGCTGCGTCGTTGCTGCAAACGATGGAAACCCCGCATCTGCAGCCAACATGCGAACGAACGTCAAGAGGAATGGGGTGAGGATGGCGTGCTCTGTGATCATTGCTGCTACTGTGTTTGTCTCGCCAGCAGTAGTCACCACAGTAGCAAACGCGTACCAGAAACTTGGCGAGACGGTGCCTCTCGACAGTTAACCCATTACGGCAGCTATCCTCAAAGACACATTGCTCATGGTGTTCGCTCGTCCCCGGCTGCTGTTGTTGCTGCAGGTCGCGAATTTAGTAGAGGTACACAATGAAGACGCTCGGGACTTCCTCCGCTCTCAGGGGCAGCCAGCGGCAATCACTGCCCTCCTACAGAAGCGCATGCAAGCAGGCGGAACCCCGCCCAAAGCGGAAGGCCCCGCTGCAAAGAGGAACGAGAACCA
>NW_013574165.1:885-1861 GCF_000499745.2 Eimeria mitis | reverse complement strand
CGCTCGGGACTTCCTCCGCTCTCAGGGGCAGCCAGCGGCAATCACTGCCCTCCTACAGAAGCGCATGCAATCAGGCGGAACCCCGCCCAAAGCGGAAGGCCCCGCTGCAAAGAGGAACGAGAACCGAAAAGCAGCGGAGGTGCATGTGCTAATGAACCTGCCAGAGCTAGCGATTGAGTTCCTGGGTCAGTCTCGCGTGACTATCTGGTACAGGGTGGAGAAGTGCGTTGATGCAGTGCATTGTTTCGTCGGGTGTCCGCCCGCCCAGTGCTTCAGCTGCCCGCACAGGCGGGTACAATCTCTAGCCTCTCCAGCTGCTTGTGCTGTCTGCTATTCAGATGTATTTCCAGGGTTATTGAGTGAATCAGAGCCCCAGCCAAAGAGGCGCCGCCCCGATGGAGAGGCGCTGAGCGACAACGCAGCAGCTGGGGAGACAACCCAGATTTCTAAATGGCGCGTACACTGTTACGCTTTTTGTAGGGACCCTAAGCCGGAGCAAGAGCTTAAGGTAAGGAGTACTTTCAACTGCAGGGAAAGCTGGGACTCGGTTGTGTGCATTGTTCAAGATGCATCGGCGCTCCACCTTGCGCGTAATACAACGTGCACTTTGCGTGGGTAAGCAACGTTCCATATTCACTATCGCTTTTCCGTCTGACATGCGCTCATGTGTGTCTTGGTATGGCTCGTCTCAGCCACGAGTTGAAGCTGCCCTTGGCTGTTGGCCGGAACCCGTGGATATTCAAGAGGTTCGTGTACTGCTCATTCTCCCTCTGCGCACTTTGCGGGCGCCCACACAGACCTTACACCTGGCCAGCACGGCACCAGCCTTGCAGCTTCTGCTGCTGCCCATGCGCCGCCAGCGCCGCCTGGTGATTGTCATGTGAGCTTCAGGTACGAGATGTCGCTCCTCACAAACGGATGTACTGTCTTGCCTTCGATTTACCCCTTGCGTTTCTCCGCGGCGAATGCAGCAGCA
>NW_013574165.1:378-785 GCF_000499745.2 Eimeria mitis | reverse complement strand
CAAGAGGTTCGTGTACTGCTCATTCTCCCTCTGCGCACTTTGCGGGCGCCCACACAGACCTTACACCTGGTCAGCACGGCACCAGCATTGCAGCTTCTGCTGCTACCCATGCGTCGCCAGCGCCGGCTGGTGATTGTCATGTGCGCTTCAGGTACGAGATGTCGCTCCTCACAAACGGATGTACTGTCTTGCCTTCGATTTACCTCTTGCGTTTCTCCGTGGCGAATGCAACAGCTGTACACGGCAGGCAGCGGTGGAGCCTTCACCTCAGCAAGGAACAGTACAGTAGCTCCCCCTTCTCCTGTTTCGTGCGCCTAAACAGAAGAGAGTTTCAAACGAAACTGCGGCCGGGATAAGCCAGGCACCGTGTAGGGGGTCAACCCACGCAACGTTGCTGCGTGTGCATA
>NW_013574165.1:0-278 GCF_000499745.2 Eimeria mitis | reverse complement strand
CTCAGCAAGGAACAGTACAGTAGCTCCCCCTTCTCCTGTTTCGTGCGCCTAAACAGAAGAGAGTTTCAAAAGAAACTGCGGCCGGGATAAGCCAGGCACCGTGTAGGGGGTCAACCCACGCAACGTTGCTGCGTGTGCATGAGGCCCCAAATCTAGCTGAAGGCAGTTGCCGACACTGCCCTTGGCACGTATCGGCATCCCTAGTAGTATGGCAGGCCCAACGAAGTTTGTTGCAGCTGCCATGGCACAGCTCCAGTAATGCGTTCGAAGCGCCGCAC
>NW_013574164.1:1284-3257 GCF_000499745.2 Eimeria mitis | reverse complement strand
AGGATCAGCATCACGACCGCCCCGAAGAACCTGCTGCTGCAGCAGCAGCAGCAGCTGCTGCAGGTGGTGCATGTAAAGATGAACCAGCAGCAGCAGCAGCAGCAGGAGCAGCAGCAGCAGGAGGAGCAGCAAGCAGCAGCAACCAGTGTGTGTTGCTGCAGCAGCGTTTACTAGAAACATACAAAGAGATATGTATGAATTTTCGTCCCGTGTTATCTTATTTTTTTTTGGAGTTCAGCAGCAGCAGCAGCAGCTGGCAGCAGAAGCGTCGTATATATACAGCAGCAGTAGCAGCAGCATCTATATCTGGTTTTATAATAGGTTTAGGGGATAGACACCTAAATAATATATTAATTGATAGGGATTCTGGGGTGTATGTACACCTCGATTTCGGGGTTTTGTTTGACGCGGGGGCCCTTCTACCTATACCTGAAACTGTACCCTTTAGACTTACGCGAGATATAGTTGATGGGTTGGGGGCCCTTGGGGTTGGGGGCCCCTTCAAAAGCTGCTGCTGCGCTGTGCTGCTGCTGCTGCGGCAGAACGCTACACTCGTTGCTGCTGTGCTGCAGGTGCTGCTGCTAGACCCCCTTTACTCGTGGACCAAACCACATAAAACACACAAACACCAGCTGCAGCAGCAGCAGCAGCAGCAGCAGCAGCAGNCTCGTGGACCAAACCACATAAAACACACAAACACCAGCTGCAGCAGCAGCAGCAGCAGCAGCAGCAGCAGATGCTGCTGCAGCAGCAGCAGCAGGGGGTGATGCAGCAACAGCAACAACAAAGAATTAGAGGTCAGGTCGTTGCACATACACCACATAAACCCTAAACCCTAAACCCTAAACCCTAAACCCTAAATACTCTATAAAATACACCGCAGCAATCCACACTTCAATTTCTCAGATAGATACAACACCTAGCGTCGAGGGTTTAGGGTCTAGGGTTTAGGGTTTAGGGTTTAGGGTTTAGGGTTTAGGGTTTAGGGTTTGAGGCGATGCAGGAGACGTGCAAGGCGTGTCTACTCTCGAGGGCAACAAAATGGCAATGAAAGCCATCCTTAAGGTAAACCCTAAACCCTAAACCCTAAACCCTAAACCCTAATTCCTAAACCCTAAACCCTAATTCCTAAACCCTAAACCCTAAACCCTAAACCCTAGAGCTAGTGAAGCTGAAGGCTGCAAGAGTCAGGCTTGAACCGACAACCTAAAACCCTAAACCCTAAACCCTAATCCCTCACTGGGAGAGTAGCGGGTTGCTGGTTGTTCGTGTATCTTCTAGGGTCTAGGGTTTAGGGTTTAGGGTTTAGGGTTTAGGGTTTAGGGTTTTGCTGCAGGTGCAGAGCAAGCTGCAGGGTTTTGATAGAGAAGGGGAGGCCCCCCTCTCGGTGCCTGCCTACGTCGAGCGTCTTCTTAACACAGCACAAAACCCCCACAACCTATCCAGGCTCTTTGCTGGCTGGATGCCATTCGCATAGCTAGCTAGCTAGCTGAAGAGTGAGCGAGCTAAACAGCTAGCTAGAGAGCTAGCTAGAGAGCTAGCTAAAGAGCTAGCTAGCTAGCCAGCTAAAGTGCTAGATAGATAGCTAAAGAGCTAGCTATATTACACTGAGAGCTAGCTAGCTAGCTAGCTAGCTATCTAGCTAGCTAGCTATCTGGCTAGCTAGCTAGCTGGTCAGCAAGGTTGCTAGAGAGCTGGACAACCACGCGGCTAGCTGGAGAGCTAGCCAGCCAGCGAGCTACGCCGCGAGCTAGCCAGTCAGCTTTCCAGCTAGCTAGCTAGCTAGCTAGCTAGCTAGCTAGCTAGCTAGCCGGTTAGCTAGCTAGCCAGTTAGCTAGCTAGCTGGCTTCACGCCAACAGTCAACTGCAACGCAGCGCCCTGCTCCCCAGCTATCTAGAGGAAGGGACTTTGCTTCATATCTACCCCGCTAGCTAGCTAGCTAGCTAGCTAGCTGTAATATCTAGCTAGCTAG
>NW_013574164.1:0-1265 GCF_000499745.2 Eimeria mitis | reverse complement strand
TAGCTGAAGTGTTATCCATCTAGCTGGCTAGCTAGCCGTACAGCAAACTGCAGCACACCAACAGGCCTGGCCAGCAGCAGCAGCAGCAGTAGCAGCAGCAGCAGCAGCAGCAGCAGCTGCTGCTGCTGCGACTTGGAAATCAGCGCACTGAGTGTTTATTGCCAACAAGCGCAGAGGGAGCTGTCTAGCTAGCTGCGTAGCTAGCTGTGTAGCTAGCTGTCTAGCTAGCTGTGTAGCTAGCTGCGTAGCTAGCTGTGTAGCTAGCTACGTCTATCTACCAGGGCAACCAGCTAGCGAGCATATAAAGAAATTAGCTGCGGCTGTGGGGGGGCCGTCAGCAGCCATAGGCCTTCAGCAGCAGCAGCAGCAGCAACAGCAGCAGCAGCAGCAGAAGCAGCAGCAGCAACTGCAGCAGAGTGTATCTACAGCCCGCGGTGTCTGCTAGCGCCGTTGCTGCTAGTGCTGCTGCTGCTAATGCTGCTGCTGCTGCTGTTGTTAGAGTGTGTCTCATTGATCCTTTATGGCAGCAACTGCTGCTGCTGCTGCACACACAGCAGCAACTGCTGCTGCTGCTGCAGGCACTGCAGCAACTGCTGCTGCTGCTGCTGCCTCTTTGCCTTGCTTCGTCCCGCTGCTGTCTTTTCAGAATTGCTGCAGCAGCAAACATCAGCAGCAGCAGCTAGCAACAGCAACAGCAAGTATCAAGAACAGCAGCAGCACAAGCAGCAGCAGCAGCAGCAGCAGCAAAAGCAGCAGCGACTGCAGCAGTAGAGAAGGTGCTTGATGGAACTACCACTCGAACGGCTGCTCCTAACAGCAGCAGCAGCAACAGCAGCAGCAGCAGCAGCAGCAGCAGGCTGCAGCAGCTGTACACAACTACACTTGCTGCAGCGACAGCAGCAGCAGGAGCAGCAGCAGCAGCAGCACTAGCTGCTGCTGCTGCGACCTCATTATTCTTTTTTGTAGGTTACAGTAGCAGCAACCACTGCAACAGCAGCCTATAACAGCAGCAGCAGCAGCAGCAGCAGCAGCAGCAATAACAGCAACAGAAGCAGCTGTAGCAGTAACAACAGCAGCAGCAGCAGCAACCCGCACAATTAAAATAAAATAAAAAATAAAAAAAATAAAAACAAATGAAAGACAGCGGCTATAAGGTACAGGGGGCCTCCTGTATAGGGCCCCAGGGCCCCACGAAGCTGCTGCTGCTGCTGCTGCTGCTGCTGCTGCTGCTGCTGCTGCAGTTGCTGTTACTGTATCTGCGTATC
>NW_013574163.1:16235-17112 GCF_000499745.2 Eimeria mitis | reverse complement strand
GCCATTGCTCGCCGGTTCTATGCAGGGCAATACGGCATCTTTGCTTCGCGTGGTTTCACGTTCCACGGCATACCTTGCAAAGAGCGCAACAGCCATAAGGTCTCATGCAACTCTTTTATATTTTTTCGCAGAGGCACACGTTTGCTTGGCGGTTGAAGAATGCTATAGGAGCCGTTGAGGATTGGCATCGTTTAACGGCAAGTGGAGGTACAGCACTACCAAAGCCAGGGACGCTTGTTGCCACAGCCCCAGGGTGGCATGCCTCTTGTTAATATATATTAATCCCGTCATTATGGCAATGCGGCAGTGCCTGGCGTGACCTGCTGCAACGTTCTCAGCTGGCGTCAATTTGTGTCTATCTGGGCGGGGTCCTGAGAAATGTATGCTGCAGTGGAAATCTAGTGTCTGGTTTTATCACCCGTGTCTGGATTGCTCAGGCCAGGCAGCAAAGCATATACACATCGACCATGTGAACGTGGTTTCGTGATAAAGAGTGATACAGTGCCAAGGCGAGGAACGCCCTGTGGCTCGTGGACAAACCGGCATCTATTCCTTCGTTAGGTCATGTTTAGTGGCGAATCGATGTTGCTTGCCAAGGCTGTGCCGGCACAGGCAGTGAGCGGCAGTTACTCGCTGTAGATGTGCAGCCACCCTATGCATTATTCTCTTGAGAACTGTTGCATATAGAGTGCTAGCATTGAAACGAGAATTACAAGGAAGTTGTTTGGTGCAGCAATTTTCATCACACTCTGAGAAGGCGCTGGCGTGACTCTTCGCACACCGGGAAGCGGAGATGTCGGCGATAAAAATAACGTCGTTTGTCAAGCCTAGAGTGGGTGTTTTGTTGGCTCGCCTTTACGGAATTGACTCTGAAAAG
>NW_013574163.1:15243-16135 GCF_000499745.2 Eimeria mitis | reverse complement strand
TGGTTAGTGGAAGTTGTTTTTGCTGCACTGGCGGACAGGGCATATGTTGATTACGTGAGTAGGTCGATCCGTTAATTAGTTAGAAGGCCTGTTACGATGTTCGCAACCAACCACAGCGTGTCTCTTCCCGTCTGCAGGCCTGCTGGGAACGGCCGATACAGCTCTGCCTCGTGACGTCGCCTTAGGGCTGTGCTGCATTTGCAGTGGCGGGGCTCCCAACAAAGGACTTTGGGCAGACCTATCTTTGCTCTTGCTTGGGCGAAGGCCTAATGACGCAGGAATGCCTGCATACGTGTCAGACCCCGTTTGTATGACATCCTGTCCCGGCGGATACCACCCGGTGTATCGTATTTCGTTACCCAGTATTCGATGTGATTGGCGGCGGCTAGGGACGTAGTTGCTTGTGCCATGGGTGCTCTTCTGATGCAGCAGTGGTATGCAGAATGCGAATTTGTATCGCCGTAGGGGAAGGAGACGCGCTATTTGTATGTGGGGCGTTTCATTGCGTACCGCCTTGAGCACCCGCTCTTGCGGCATGTATGCATATGGATACACGGGTTTCCTTCAGTAAGATACTTGGCAATCCAATATGTGTAGCGTCGATTGGAATGTTGTTTATACAGACCTGGCGTCGTTTTGTGTGCAACAATGGTGGCGGTGCAGACAGTGAGAGAGCGCTACTCGCTGCTGCTACGCATGCGCTTGGGGCACTCAGCTCCGTGTCAGGATTGTTTGCGGTGAAATGCACAACTCGACAGCAACCAGGTTAACGGGACGGCCTGCATCCGTTTCGCGCATTCCGCAGATTCGCTCGTTTGGGGCACGCGGCAAACTCCATGCCAGCAGTCGCGGTAATAGAGGTGGTACAAGTGTTATCCAGAACTGCTGGGCA
>NW_013574163.1:8685-14978 GCF_000499745.2 Eimeria mitis | reverse complement strand
ACATGGCGGTGCAAGCTGGGAATGGTCGGTTGCTATGTTTGTTTATGGTTTGGGCTCCGTTTTATTTGGGCACTGGATACAGCTGCATCCAGTAAGAGGCCGTTCCTCGCTGGTTCTGCACAGGGAAGTACGGCATTTTTCTGCGCGTTAGTGCTGTTTCACCTTGCAGCGCAGACCTTGCAATGAACCCGACCGCCACTGGGTGTCATGCAAAACTTTTATATTTTTCCGCATAAGCGGACGTCTGCTTGGCCGTTGGAATATGGTGTACTGGGTGTGTCACTGCGGCTTGGTATATCGTAGATATTAATAGATTGGCGGAACCTCCAAATCCATGGCTGATGCAAAGTCATTTTTTGTGGACAGCCTCCGATGTCGCAAAAGCCAAATTATGGAAGTTGTTGCCACGCGCCGTGCAACGCTGGCGTGCGAAAGTGTCGTCGTGCCGTGCTGTGTTGTAGCGGGAATCCGTGACGCCTGACACACTCAACCTTTAGGCTGGCGTTGGCTCAGATTCACGGAAATGGCCTTTGTCTGGCCTGGTGATGCTGCGCGCAGTCCGTGAGCTGCNTGATGCTGCGCGCAGTCCGTGAGCTGCATTTGGTGACTGTTGCTAGAGCGGTTGGCCGGGCATTCAGCTCTGCGACAGGATTTCCCCGCAATGGAACGCAAGCCGCAGAGGCACAGAACGGAGCAGAGTATTGGGCGCGGAGTTTGCTGCCTGACTGTGAAAAGGCGCCAGCTCGTCGTTGCCTACTGCAAGCAGCTGCAACGGGTATTAGCGAGCCGGGGATGCGGATTCGCACTTCGTACAAGAGAATGCAGTGATCGTGCAGAGCCGCCAAAGGCGATGTAGCCTTAAAGCCTTAGTTTTTGTAATTATCCGTGAAACGGTTTCTTTGCATGTAGATCAACTATGTGTCTTTATTGCGACGGTTCAGTTCAGTTTGTGACATGGCGTTCTCAGCTGGTGCAATGTGCTTCCTGCTCTGTTGAGGGGCGCCTGTGGAAGCCGTCTTGCAGGTGAAAGCTGCTATCTGCGTTACTGTCTTTGTGCTGCTGGTTAGCAGACGGCAACCGCAGAATGCGCAGACCGGGACTCAAATCACTGCGCTGTTGGCATATGACAGTTCGCGCGTNGACGGCAACCGCAGAATGCGCAGACCGGGACTCAAATCACTGCGCTGTTGGCATATGACAGTTCGCGCGTATTTTGCTGTGTTGCAGCTGTAAGGTGCGAGAATATTATGGGTTTGTAGCCGTGGCAGGCTGGAGTAGACAGAAGGACACGGCGAAGGTGGTATAACGTTGTTGCCCGTATGGTGTTGCTCTACCTTCTGGGTCGTCGTGCGTTTCGCTGCAGCCTGCATAGGCTGGGGCGTGTGGGGGGAAGAACATTCGTCCTTATGTGTTGGGGTGTTGGGGTTAGGGAGGAACCTGCGGCGGGCTGGCCTACTTGCTCTCCCTCAAAGCCGCCACCTGTGCGCATCTACGGAGCTACCAAGGCGTTGCTTGCTAGGTTTGGTTAAGGTTTGGGCTGTGTTTTTTCTGGGAACTGGATGCAGATGCAGCCAGTAAGAGGCCATTGCTCGCTGGTTCTATGCAGGGCAATGCGGCATCTTTGCTTCGCGTGGTTTCACGTTCCACGGCAGACCTTGCAAAGAGCGCAACAGCCATAAGGTCTCACGCAGCACTTTTATATTTTTTCGCAGAGGCACACGTTTGCTTGGCGGTTGAAGAATGCTATAGGAGCCGTTGAGGATTGGCATCGTTTAACGGCAAGTGGAGGTACAGCACTACCAAAGCCAGGGACGCTTGTTGCCACAGCCCCAGGGTGGCATGCCTCTTGTTAATATATATTAATCCCGTCATTATGGCAATGCGGCAGTGCCTGGCGTGACCTGCTGCAACGTTCTCAGCTGGCGTCAATTTGTGTCTATCTGGGCGGGGTCCTGAGAAATGTATGCTGCAGTGGAAATCTAGTGTCTGGTTTTATCACCCGCGTCTAGATTGCTCAGGCCAGGTAGCAAAGCTTTTACACATCGGCCATGTGAACGAGCATTCGTGATAAAAAGTGATACAGTGTCACGGCGAGCAACGTTCTGCGGCTCATGGGCAAACCGGCATTTATTCGTTTGTTAGATCATGTTGTCGTCCTACTCACGTAATCACNCTGCGGCTCATGGGCAAACCGGCATTTATTCGTTTGTTAGATCATGTTGTCGTCCTACTCACGTAATCACCGTATACACAAAAACCTGTTAGAGAAGTAAAAGGTGTGGGAACGACTAGTTTTGCATTGGCGTCTTCGTGGCGTTCCTGCCTCTTCCCAACGTTGCAGCGGACGGTTAGCCGACGGGCTATTTGTATGTGCGGCGTTTTATTGCGTACCGCCTTGAGCTCTTGCGGCTTGCATGCATATGGATACACGGGTTTCCGTCGGCAAGATACTCTGCTGTCCAATTTGTGAGGCGTTGTTTGATATGCGTTTGCATATCTGGCGTCATTTTGTTTGCAACAATGATGGCGGTGCAGACAGTGAGAGAGCGCTAGTCGCTGCTGCTACACAGGCTCTTGGGACACTCAGATCCGTGTCAGGATTGTTTGCGGTGAAATGCGCAACTCGGAAGCAATCAGGTTAACGGGAAGGCCTGCATCCCTTTCGCTCATTCTGCGGATTCGCTCGTTTGCGGTACGTGGCAAATTCCGTGCCAGCAGTCGCGGTAATAGAGGTGATACAAGTGTTGTCCGGAACTGCTTGGCGTATGATAGCATGTTGCACTCCGTACATTTTCTACTTCTTTTGAAGGTGGAGAAATCCTTGGTTTACGACAAAGCATATACCGCATAGTGGAAAGGTAAAATTTCAAAAATTACACGTCCAGTTAGTTGCAGTCTGCTGCCGCGACCGCCTGATGCAGATTATTTTGTCGCCGCAGGGAATACAATCGCGGCCCTCTTGCTCTTGTCAATCAGAATCATGAATCTAACTCCTCGTGTTCCCTACCGCCTTTGTGCGAGCCCGTCTTGGGGTAGATACATTGCGGTGCAAGCTGGGAAGCGTCTATTGCTATGTTCGTTTATGGTTTGGGCTCTATTTTATTTGGGAGCTGGAGTCAGCTGCATCCCGTAAGAGGCCATTGCTCGCTGGTTCTGCGCAGGGGAATACGGCATTTATCTGCGCGTTAGAGCTGTTTCACCTTGCAGCGCAGACATTGCAATGAACCCGACCGCCACTGGGTGTCATGNAAAACTTTTATATTTTTCCGCATAGGTGCAAGTTTGTTTGACCGTTGGAATATGCTATACTGGAGGAGTCGTTGCGGCTTGGTATATCGTGGATGCTAATGGATGGGCGGAAGCTCGAAAGCCATGGCTGATGCAAAGTCATTTTTTGTGCACAGCCTCCGATGTCGCAAGGGCCAAATTGTGGACGTTGTTGCCACGCGCCGTGCACCGCTGGCGTGCGAAAGTGTCGTCGTGCCGTGCTGTGTTGTAGCGGGAATTCGTGACGCCTGGAACACTCAACCTTTAGGCTGGCGGTGGGTCAGATTTACGGAAATGACCCTTATCTGGCCTGATGGTGCTGCGCGCAGTCCGTGAGCTGCATTTGACAACTGTTGCTAGAGCGGTTGGCCGGGCATTCAGCTCCGCGACAGGATTTCCCCGCAATGGCACGCAAGCGGCGGAGACACCGAACGGAGCAGAATATTGGGTGCGGTGCTTCCTGCCTTACTGTGCGAAAGCGCCAGCTCGTCGTTGTCTATTGCAAGCAGCTACGACGGGCACNTCGGGGATGCGGTCTCGCACTTCGTACAAGGAACTAAAGTGTGCGAAAGGCGTGGCTCTTTAGTCGGGAAGTGCTGAATGTCACGATGCTTCTGTATGTGCGCGAATGTACTGTGCGCCGTTGGCGAAATTCATCAGCATCCCTGTTGACTGCGCATGTTGAGCCGTATATAGCGGGAGCTGTGTTGAGATTTGTTGGATAAGGCTAGGGGGGACCCTGAGGTGTCCAGGAGATCGACCCGATTGCGGGACATGGCCACCAGCCTTGTGTGCAATGGTGCGTGTTACGGTGTTCATGAGTTGTCGCACGATGCTTGCATGGCGGTGTTGTTCCCTACTGCCTTCATGCGAGCCCGTCCTGGGGTGGATGCTTTGCGGGGCGAACAGGGACGCGTGGCTTGTTTGGTCAGTTTATGGTTTGGCCTCTGTTTTACACGGGAAATTGATCCAGGAGCAGTCGGTGAGGGGCAGTGCTCACTCGTCCCACGCAGGACAGCATGGCACTTGGCTGTGCACTAGCGTTGCTTCGCGTTGGAATGCAGACATTTCAAAAAGCGCAGCCGCCAAATTGTGGCAAGCAACACTTTTACATTTTCCCGCAGAGCCGTAGGTTTGTTTGCGACATTTCGTGGCGGCTTACATCTGCTACATCGGAGAGGTGTCAGTTACGGATTGTCATCCGCAACTGCCTGGGAGGGAAGGGGAGGTGCAGAGTTGCCGAGGCCAGGGCAGCTCTAAAGACGCTCGTTGCCTGGGTTATTTTTTATGCTACAAAAAATAAGGCTTGATGGAGAGATCTCGTAAACATGCGAACTCACTTGAACTTTATTGTAAAAAAGTTTTATAAAATTCCTTAGGCCAACTGAATTCGTTTATGTTTAGTATGTCTCAAGTGAGATCTCAGCTCATGCTTGCTTCTTACTTCTGCATACTAATGACGTCATTATGGCAATGTGGCAGTGAATTGCACGCCCCGTTGCACTTTTTTCAACCGGCATCGATTTGTGTCTAGCCGGCCGTCGGGTGTGGAAGGTATGCTGCAGTAGGAAGCTGATGTCTGCCACCATCACCCATTCCTTGTTTGCTTAGGCTAGGTAGCAAAGCTTCTACGCTTCTAGCATGTTAGGGCGGCTTGGTGTTATGCAGTTCTGCAGTGCCAAGCCGAGGCAAACCCTGTGCGTTGTGGAGACAACGACCTTTATTCGTTCGTCGGCTCACTTTTTAGTGGCTTTTCGATGTTGCTTGGCAAGGAGATGTCGGAGCAGACAGTGAGCGGTAGTTACTCGCTGTAGGCGCGCAGGCGGCCTATGCATAATCCCCCTGAAGACTGGGTCTGTATTGAGTGCACGCCTTACAAAGACAATCATGGGGAACCATTTTTATGCATCATTTTGCCTTCTACTCTGGGAAGGCGCTAGTGCGACGTTTTGTCTGCCGGGCAGTTGCGATGAGGTCTGGCGAGCCATGGGTTACGGATCGGCATTTCATGAAGGTAAAGGTGAAGGTGCGAACTGGCCTGAAACAAGACAGACTTAGACTCATTCCGCTTCAACATGCCACGTTTGGGCCTGCTTTACTAGGCGATAGGCTACACAGGTAATTATGCTTTGTTGAGAGCGGTAGGGGTAGAAGAAGCAGCGGCTCTTTGGCAAGTCTGAAGGCGGTTGTTTGTTTGCCCACATTTACGGAATTGCCTGGGAGTTATTTGGCAAGGTGATGCCTGTGCAGGTAGTTGGTGGCAGTTGTTGTTGCTACACTGACGGACGGGATATGCGTATCCGCCGTCAAATTGTGTGGAGAACAGACAAAGGGAACGGTAACATGACCAACAGGTTCTCTGAAGAGCGCTCTGTTACTTTGTGGAAGTGGCAGTTCGGAGATTCCCGCTGGATGGAGTTAAAACTTTCTGCGGCTAACCGTCCGCTGCAACGTTGGCAAGATGAAGGAACGCCGCGACGACGGCAATGCAACAAAAACTCGGTTCCACACATTTTGCGTCTCTAACTCTTTTCTGCGTATAGGTTGATTATGTCCTTAGGACGATGGGCCAGTTAATTGGATGGCCTGCTACAATGCCCCCAACGCACCGCAGCGTGTCTCTGCCCGTCTGCAGGCTTCCTGGGAACGACCGATACAGCTCAGCCTCGTGACTTCGCCTTAGGGCTGTGGCGTGTTTGCAGTGGGGCGGCGCCGAACAAAGGATTGTGGACAAACATATCCTTGCTCTTGCTTCGGCGAAGGCCTGATGGCGCAGGAATGCCTGCATACGTGTCAGACCCCGTTTGTATGACGTCCTGTCGCGGCGGATAGCACCCAGTGCACCGTATTTCGTTACTCAGTATTGGGTTTCATTGGCGGCAGCTAGGGTCGTACTTGCATGCGCCGTCGGTGCTCTTCCGATGCAGCAGTGGCATGCAGAATGCGAGTGCGTATCGCTGAAGGGGACGGAGACACGCTGTTTGTATGCGGGGTGTTTTGTTGCGTACCGCCTTGGGCACGAGCTC
>NW_013574163.1:6825-8651 GCF_000499745.2 Eimeria mitis | reverse complement strand
AGATACTTGGCAATCCAATATGTGTAGCGTCGATTGGAGTGTTGTTTATACAGATCTGGCGTCGTTTTGTGTGCAACAATGATGGCGGTGCAGACAGTGAGAGAGCGCTACTCGCTGTTGCTACGCATGCGCTTGGGGCACTCAGCTCCGTGTCAGGATTGTTTGCGGTGAAATGCACAACTGGGATGCAACCAGGTTAACAGGACGGCCTGCACCCCTTTTGTTCATTCTGCTGATTCGCGCGTTTGCGGTGCGTGACAAACTCCGTGCCAGCAGCTACGGTAATAGAGGTGATAAAGGTGTTATCTGGAACTGCTGGGCGTATGATACCATATTGTACCCCGTACACTTTCTACTTCTTTTGAAGGTGGAGAAATCCGTTATTTAGGACGAAGCATATTTCGCCTAGTTCTGTCGCCGAAGGGAATACAATCGCGGCCCTCCTGCTCTTGTCAATCAGAATCATCACCTGTGCCCCTGGTGGTCCGTATGAGGGAGAAGGGAGAAGCGTTGCGCGACGTCCAATGCCTGATGTCCCAATGCCTGATGTGCTGGCTGAAACCGTGGCGCGTCCGTCTGGGTAGTGTGGCGCGTTGGGCAGTTTGACAGGTCTGCTTGTTTTATTTGGAAATTGGTGCCGGCGCAGCGAGTGAGGAGGCGTCACCTGCTGTTGCGCTTCGTTCCTGTAGGATAATGATCACCGTGTTGTGATTGTTTTGGCGGCAAAATGTAAGCCGGTGTTTGAAAATCTGATGCCGGTTCTCTGAAACGGGGCGTCGCTCGGTGGTGCAACGCAGGATATTTAGCTTCCCATGCATATTGTTGCGAAATGCAATGTTGAGCAGTAAGAGCAACAGAGGAGGCATTGGACGGCGCGCAACGCTCTCCCCCATCACGCGAGCGATCCAGCGCCGGTGTCGACCCACTGGGCGTCTGTCTGGATTGCGTCGCTTGTTGGGCAGTTTGACTGACTTGCTTGTTTTGTTTGGGGAATGGTGCCGACGCAGCGAGTGAGGAGGCGTCACCTGCTGTTGCGGTTCGTTCCTGTAGGATAATGATGACCGTGTTGTGATTGTTTTGGCGGCAAAACGCAGGCCGGGCGAATAATTCTGGGCGCTGTTTGCTATGCTTCTGGACTACGCACCTGTGTCGTGCTGCGTCTGGCGTCGGACGCAAATTGGCCTATTGAGAATGGCAATAGAAAAGGGAACGTCTAGCTATTGCCATCAAGGATCATCACAGTTGCTGTTCTCGTCACGTTCGTAGATACGCGTATTATTTCGTAATGACAATGGGTCAATGGAACGTTCGAACGTTCACGTTTCTCAACGGGAAGTGATATATCATATGCGATTCACAGACAGTGAGCGGCAGTTACTGGGTGTAGGTGCGATATTTTGGTCTGCGTTACGATTGTTGCGTAACGTAAGGTTTAGCACTAAGGGCAGCGGACCTGCCATTTTAAGGCGTGCAACGCTTGACCCCTCCACGCGAGCCCGCGCATGGGTAGAACAATGGCGCGTCCGTCTGGGTAGAACCTGTTGTTGGGCAGTTTGATTGATCTGCTTCTTTTGTTTTGGGGAATTTGTGCCGGTGAAGAAAGTAAGAAGGCGTTGGTTGCCGTTGCTTTTAGTCGCGGTAGGGCAATGGTCTCCGCGAGGTTATTGTTTGGCGCCACAACGTGAGCGGATGTTTGGGAGACTGATGCTGGTGGAGGAAGAAAGAAGTTGTTTTCTACGCGAACGCAGAATATTTGTTTCCGTGTTGCGATTGTTGGGCACTGCAATGTTTACCACTTCGAGCACCGGAGCAGCCACTCGACGGCT
>NW_013574163.1:3355-6606 GCF_000499745.2 Eimeria mitis | reverse complement strand
AGGTTGGTGCCGGTTGACAAAAAAATGTTCTGTTCGCTACTGCAACACAGGGTATTTGCTCCGACGTAAAGATTGTTGGGCACTGCAACGCTTAGCGCTAAGGACAGCAGAGGAGAGATTGGACGGCGTGCAGCGTCTTTCCTCTCCGCCCGAGCCAGCGTCTGGGAAGAAGAGTGGCACGCCCGTCTGGGTAGCGTCGGTTGTTGTGCAGTCCGGCGGATTTGCTTGTTGTGTTTCGGCATTGGCGCCAGTGCGGAAGGCGAGGAGGTGTTGCTTGCCGTTGCTTCTTTGCGTGTTCGCTTCGGGTAGGATCTTGACATCCGCACCGCCAGCGCTTGGCGCCAAAACGTTAGCGGATGTTTGGGAGGCTGATCCCGGTAGAAAAAATGGTCTCTGTTTTGCTGGTGCAACACAGGGTATTTGTTTCCGCGTAAACATTGGGCACTGCGACGTCAAGCAGTAATATCAGCAAAGTAGCCACTGGACGGCATGCAACGCTTTTCGCCTCCACGCGAGCCTGCATTTGGGTAGCACAATGGCATGTCCGTCTGGGTAGCGTCGGTTGCTGGATATTTTGACTGATCTGTTTGTTTTGTTTGTTAGGGAATTGGTGCCTGTGCAGGGAGTGAGGGGGTGTTGTTTGCCGTTGCTTTTAGTCGCGGTAGGGCAATGGTCTCCGCGAGGTTATTTTTTTGTCTCCACAACGTTAGCGGATGTTTGGGAGACTGATGCTGGTGGAGGAAGAAAGAAGTTGTTTTCTGCGCGAACACAGAATATTTGTTTCCGTGTTGCGATTGTTGGGCACTGCAATGTTTACCACTTCGAGCACCGGAGCAGCAACTCGACGGCGTGCAAGGCTCTTCCGTTCATGCGAGCTCGCGTTTAGGTAGAAGTATTGCGCTGCTGTCTGGGTTGCGTCGGGTGCTGGGCATTTTGACTGATCTGTTTGTTTTGTCTGGGAATTGGTGGTGATGCAGAAAGTGAGGAGGCATTGCTTGCGGTTTCTTTTAATTCCAGTAGGGCAGTGATATCCGCGCTTCACTTGTTTGTCGCCACAACATTAGCGGATGTTTGTGAGGTTGGTGCCGGTTGACAAAAAAATGTTCTGTTCGCTACTGCAACACAGGGTATTTGCTCCGACGTAAATATTGTTGGGCGCTGCAACGTCAAGCAGTAAAATCCGAAGAGGGGCGATGGAACGGCGTGCAACCGTTTTCTCGAGCCCGCGTTTGGGTAGAAGAGTGGCACATCCGTCTGGGTAGCGTCGGTTGCTGGATATTTTGACTGATCTGCTTGTTGCGTTTGGGAATTGGTGCCGGTGCAGAAAGTGAGGAGGCGTTGGTTGCCGTTGCTTTTAGTTCCGGTAGGGCAATGATCTCCGCGCTGCCATTGTTTGGCGCCACAACGTTAGCGGATGTTTGGGAGACTGATGCTGGTGGAAGAAGAAACGCGCTGTGTACTGCGCGAACACAGGATATTTGTTTCCATGTTCGGATCGTTGGGTGCTGCAATGCTCACCACTTCGAGCACCGGAGCAGCCACTGGACGACGTGCAAGGCTTTTCCGTTCATGCGAGCTCGCGTTTAGGTAGAACTATGGCTCTTCTGCGTGGGTATCGTCGGTTGTTGCGCATTTTGACTGATCTGCGTGTTTTGTTTGGGAATCGGTGGCGATGCAGAAAGTGAGGAGGCGTTCCTTGCCGTTTCTGGTTTGCTTGTTAGCTTCGGTAAGAGATTGATCTCCTCGCTGCCCTTGTCTGTCGCCTCAATGTTAGCAGATGTTTGTGAGTCTCGCACTGGTGGAAACAAAAAGGGCTTTGTTTGCTGCTGGACAGCAGTATATTTGGGCCCGCTTCACGACTGTTGTGCACTGCGCGTTTTAGCACTAAGGGCAGCAGAGGAGCGACCGTACAGCGTGCCGGGCTTTTCCTCTCCACCCGAGGCAGCGTTCGGTTAGAAGAGTGGCACGTCCGTCTGGATAGCGTCGACTGCTGGATGTTTTGACTGATCTGCTTATTTTGTTTTGGGGAATTTGTGCCGGTGAAGAAAGTGAGGAGGCGTTGGTTGCCTGGTAGGGCAATGGTCTCCGCGCTGCACTTGTTTGGCGCGACGTTAGCGGATGTTTGGGAGGCTGATGGGGATGGAGAAAGAAAGTTTCTGTTCGCTGCTGCAACACAGGGTATTTGTCTCCGCGTAAAGATTGTTGGGCACTGCAACGCTTAGGAGTAAGGACTGCAGAGGAGGGATAGGACGGCGTGCCGGGCTTTTCCTCTCCGCCCCAGCCAGCGTTTGGGTAAAGCAATGGCACATCCGTCTGGATAGTGGCGGTGTTTGGGCATGTTGGCTGATTTGCGTGTTGTGTGTGGGATTGGCTGGCGGCCCAGAAAGTGAGAAGGCGTTGCTTGCCGTTGTTTTTAGTTCTTGTAGGGCAATGATCTCCGCGCTGCCCTTCGCTAGGTGCCACAACATTAGCGGACGTTTGGGAGGCTGATGTCGGTCGATAAAAAAAAGTGTTATTAGCTGCGCGAACACAGGGTATTTGCTCCGGCGTAAAGATTGTTGGGCACTGCAACGCTTACCACTTGGAACACCGGAGCAGCCAATGGACGGCGTGGAACGGTTTCCCGTCCACGCGATCCCACGTTTAGGTAGAACTATGGCGCACCTGTCTCGGCAGCATCGGTTGTTGGGCGGTTTGACTGATCTGCTTGCTGCGCTTGGGAATTTGTGACGGTGCAGGGAGTGAGGAGGCGTTGGTTGCCGTTTCTTTTAGTTCCGGTAGGGCAGTGATCTCCGCGCTGCCATTGTTTGGCGCCACAACGTTAGCGGATGTTTGGGAGGCTGATGCTGGTGGAGGAAAGGCGTTGTGTACTGCGCGAACATAGGATATTTGTTTCCGTGTTGCGATTGTTGGGCACTGCAACGCTTACCACTTCGAGCACCGGAGCAGCCACTGGACGACGTGCAAGGCTTTTCCGTTCATGCGAGCTCGCGTTTAGGTAGAACTATGGCTCTTCTGCGTGGGTATCGTCGGTTGTTGGGCATTTTGACTGATCTGCTTGTTTTGTTTGGGAATTGGTGGCGCCGCAGAAAGTGAGGCGGAGTTGCTTTCCGTTGGTCTTAGTTCCGGTAGGATAAAGATCTTGGCTTCCAATTTGTGTTGCGGCAAAATCTAAGCCGTGCGAATAGTTTCACGCCGACCGGCTTTCACGCGACTATTGTTTTAATGTACTCTTGCGAAGCTCTAGACTG
>NW_013574163.1:1489-3255 GCF_000499745.2 Eimeria mitis | reverse complement strand
TTCGTGTCTAGCGGGGCGGGTCTTCCTGCGTCGGGCGAGGCATCTGTGCATTTTCATTCATTCTGGGCATATATACAGTAGACGCGAGAACGTCTAGCTGTTGTAAATCAGAATCGTCACCACACTTCTGCTGGCCCTTTTTATCCGTGAGTGAATTATGCAATTATGACTATCGGTCAGCAGGCTATGTGAGCTCTCACGTTTCTCAACGGCCGGCGATCTCTCATCTGCGCCGCAGACAGTGAGTGGCAGTTACTCGCTGTAGGTGCGCAGGCGGCCTCCGAGGTATTCACCTGAAAACTGGGTCTCTGTTGGGTGCACGCCTTACAAAGAGCACCATCAGGAAACAATGTGATGCATCACTTCCCCTTCTACTCTGAGAATGCGCTAGTGCGACTCTTCCTATGCCGGGCAGTTGAGATAGGGTCTGGCGAGCCGTGGTCTACGGGTCGGCACTTCATGCAAGCAAAAGCGGGGGTGCAGAAATACCTGAATCAGGGCTCATTCAAGCGCACTGTGTTTCACCACTCGACGTTTCGGCGTGCTTTTCTTTAAAATAGGTTACACAGGGCATTGTGGTTTGTTGACGGCGGTGCGGTGAGCAACAGCAGCGGCTCTGTGGCAACTCTTGAACGCGACGTTTGTTGGCCCACCTTTACGGAATTGCGGCCGAGTTTAATATGGCAAGGTGATGTCTGTGGAGGTAGTTAGTGGCAGCTTTTGTTGCTACACTGACGGAGAGGGGATACAGATTCGGCGAATTGTGTGGCGGTGGAGAGCAGACCGAGCAAGTGGCAACATGACCAATCGGTTCCCTGAATAACGCTCTGTTACTTTGCGGAAGTGGCATTTCGAGAATTCCCGGTAGATGCAGTTGGCATTTGCTGCGGCTTACTTTGCGCTGCGGTATATTGGCAAGATACAGGAACGCCAAGACGATGGCAATGCAAAAATAGCAATTCCCACAATTTTCTTTGTCGCTTGTGTTTTTTTTTTGTATAGGATGATTGTGTCAGTATGGCGATGGGCCGGTGAATGAGGTGGCCTACTTGGAATGCTCTCACCTCACTGCGATGTGGCTTCTGGCGCCGTAGACGAACTGCAGGCATGCTAACGAGCTCGGGATGTAGCGTTTGCGCTGCGCTGTGTTTGCAATGGCAAGGCGTCGAACAATTGGGCCGTGGACTAGTAGAAATTGCTCTTGTTTCGGCAAAGGCCAAACGAGGTAGGATTTGCCTGCCGATGTCTCGGAACTTTTTTGTGCGACGTCGTGTTCTTATTGAGACCACGCGCGCCGTATCGTATTTGCTGACTCGGTGTTCGACGTCATCGGCGGAGGCTAGGAACGTAGATGCATTTGGTGTGGGCGCTCTCCAGACGCAGCCGTTGCATGCCGAATGCGACTGCGTATTGGCGTATTGCAGTTACCGCTTTTGTATGTTGGTGTTTTATTGCGCACCGACTTTACACGAGCTCGTTCGGTGTGTATGCATTGAGTATGCATGGGGTGCTTTCAGGTAGATATTTGACAGTCTAATATACGAAGCGTCGTTTGAAACATCAGTTCTGCATATCTTGCTTCTTGTCGTATGGGACGGAGATGGCGGCGCAGACAGTGAGAGGGCGCTATTAGCTGCAGTGAAGAAGGCACATTCAGATCCGCGTGAAGATGGCTTCGGAGTCAAATGTATAACTCTAGAGCAACCTAATGCACGGGACGGCATGCATGCTTTTTCACTCATTCTGCATATATGTGCAATAGAAAG
>NW_013574163.1:0-1352 GCF_000499745.2 Eimeria mitis | reverse complement strand
TCATCTGCGCCGCAGACAGTGAGTGGCAGTTACTCCCTGTAGGTGCGCAGGCGGCCTCCGAGGTTCTCCCGTGAAAACTGGGTCTCTGTTGGGTGCACGCCTTACAAAGAGCACCATCAGGAAACAATGTGATGCATCACTTCCCCTTCTACTCTGAGAATGCGCTAGTGCGACTCTTCCTTTGCCGGGCAGTTGAGATGAGGACTGGCGAGCCGGATCGGCACATCATGCAGGCAAACGCGGGGGTGCAGAAATACCTGAAACACACATTGTGTTTCACCACTCGACGTTTCGGCGTGCTTTTCTTTAACATAGGTTACACAGGGCATTGTGCTTTGTTGACGGCGATGTGGTGAGCAACAGCAGCGGCTCTGTGGCAACTCTTGAACGCGACGTTTGTTGGCCCACCTTTACGGAATTGCGGCCGAGTTTAATATGGCAAGGTGATGTCTGTGGAGGTAGTTAGTGGCAGCTTTTGTTGCTACACTGACGGAGAGGGAATGCAGATCCGGCGAATTGTGTGGCGGTGGAGAGCAGACCGAACAAGTTTCAACACGACCAATCGGTTCTCTGAATAACGCTCTGTTACTTTGCGGAAGTGGCATTTCGAGAATTCCCGGTAGATGCGATTGGCATTGCAAGATGCAGGAACGCTGGCAATACAAAAACATCCGTTTCCACAGCTTTCCTCGTCGCTTTTGTTTTTTGTGTGTAGCATGATTGTGTCAGTATGACGATGGGCCAGTGAATCGGGTGCCCTACTTGGAATGCTTTCACCTCACCGCGATGTGGCGTCCGGCGCCGTAGGCGAGCGGCTGGCATGCTAGCGACGCTTGATACGTTTCTGGCGGGAGATATCCGGTTTGTGCTGGGGTGTGCTTGCAATGGCAGGGCACCGAACGATTCTGCCTTGGGCTAGCAGGTCTTGCTCTTGTGTTGGCAAACACAAGAGCAAGACATCGGCAGGCAATTCAACCTCGTTTGGCAAAGGCCAAACCAGGTGGGCTTGCCTGCCGATGGAACAGCACTTGTTTGTACGACTTCGTGTTCTTGCCGACACCATGCTCGCCGTATCGTACTTGCTGACTCGGTGTTCGGCGTCATTGGCGGAGGCTAGAAACGTGGATGCATTTGCCGTAGGTGCTCTTCAGACGCTGCCGTTGCATGCAGCGTCCGACTGCGTATCGCCTAAAGGCGAGTTAACGCACTTTTGTATGTGGGTGTTCTATTGCGTACCGACTTTACACGCGCTCTTTCGGTGTGTATGCATTGAACATGCATGGGTAGACGTTTGACAGTTGAATACACGATGCGTCGTTTAATACATCAGTTTTACATATCTGGATTCGTCT
>NW_013574162.1:3375-3618 GCF_000499745.2 Eimeria mitis | reverse complement strand
TATATTAATATATATACATATATATATCTATATATGTATATATAGTTATATATAGATATACATATAAGTATGTATATATGTATATATATGAATATATACATAATTACAAGCAAACAAACAGCTAAAATATAAATATATATTTATATTATATAAATATATATTTATATTATAAATATAAATATATATTTATATATAATATAAATACAGATTTATATTATAAATAAGTATATATATTATATAAAT
>NW_013574162.1:2968-3132 GCF_000499745.2 Eimeria mitis | reverse complement strand
CTGTTTGTCTTGTTTATGTGTATTTATCTTTTTCTTCTTTGCATGCACCGCAGCCTCTACTGTATATGCAATATCTGTTTCTTCTTTTTATTACATTTGCTCTTCTTTTTCTTTTTCTTTTTTTTTATTGTTCTGTTTCTGTTTCTCCTCCTTGTGTTTCTTCT
>NW_013574162.1:2546-2868 GCF_000499745.2 Eimeria mitis | reverse complement strand
CTGTTTGTCTTGTTTATGTGTATTTATCTTTTTCTTCTTTGCATGCACCGCAGCCTCTACTGTATATGCAGTATCTGTTTCTTCTTTTTATTAAATTTACTCTTCTTTTTCTTTTTCTTTTTTTTTATTGTTCTGTTTCTGTTTCTCCTCCTTCTTGTGTTTCTTCGTCTTTCTCTGCTTCTGCTTCTGTTTCTGCTTCTGTTTCTGGTTGTTGTTCTTTTTCTCCTGTTGTTTCTGTTTCTTCTTTTTCTGTTTCTTCTTGTTGTTCTTCTTTCTGTTCTTCTTCTTTCTTTGCTTCTGTTTCTTCTTCTTCTTTTACTTT
>NW_013574162.1:1937-2446 GCF_000499745.2 Eimeria mitis | reverse complement strand
CCTGTTGTTTCTGTTTCTTCTTTTTCTGTTTCTTCTTGTTGTTCTTCTTTCTGTTCTTCTTCTTTCTTTGTTTCTGTTTCTTCTTCTGCTTTTACTTCTTCTGTTTGTGGTTGTTCTGTTGTTTCTTCTTTTTCTTCTTGTTTTTCTGCTATTTCTTCTTGTTTCTCTTCTTCTTCTTTTGGTGTTTCTTCTTCTTTTGTTTCTTCTTTTTCTTCTTCCTTTGCTTCTTCTCCTTCTGTTGTTACATTTTCTTCTTTTTCTTCTTTTTCTTTTTCTTCTTCTTGTTCTACTGCTGCTGCTCTGCTCGCTGCAGTTTCTGTTTCTTCTTCTTCTTTTGTTTCTGTTTCTTCTTCTTTCTCTTTTTCTGTTTCTTCTTGTTGTCTCTCTGCTTCTTCTTTCCTTTCTGTTTCTTCTTCTTTAGTCTCTGTTTCTTCTTGTTGTCTCTCTCTTTCTTCTTCTTGTCTCTCTCTTTCTTCTTCTTGTCTCTCTCTTTCTTGTTCTTTTACTTC
>NW_013574162.1:1290-1837 GCF_000499745.2 Eimeria mitis | reverse complement strand
GCTTCTTCTCCTTCTGTTGTTACATTTTCTTCTTTTTCTTCTTTTTCTTTTTCTTCTTCTTGTTCTACTGTTGCTGCTCTGCTCGCTGCAGTGTCTGTTTCTTCTTCTTTTGTTTCTGTTTCTTCTTCTTTCTCTTTTTCTGTTTCTTCTTGTTGTCTCTCTGCTTCTTCTTTCCTTTCTGTTTCTTCTTCTTTTGTCTCTGTTTCTTCTTCTTGTCTCTCAGTTTCTTCTTTTATTTCTGTTTCTTGTTCTTTTGTTTCTGTTTCTTCTTCTTTCTCTTTTGTTTCATCTGGCTCCTCGCCTCCACTGGCTGTTTCCGAGAAGCCTTCTTCTGCATCAAAGAAATCTTCGTCTTCTGAGGGTGTTTCTGTTCCTGCTGTACTTGCTGTTGATGCTGCTGCTGCTGCTGCTGCTTCTGCTGCAGCTGCTGCTATTTCTGCTGCTTCTTCTGAAACACTAGCTGCTCGTGATCGCGGTTCTGCAGCACCACTTGGTTCTTGTGTTGCTGCTGCTGCAGCATCACCTGGTTCTTGTGCTGGTGCTGCTG
>NW_013574162.1:0-1190 GCF_000499745.2 Eimeria mitis | reverse complement strand
TTCTGTTGCTGCTGCTGCGGCATCACTTGGTTCTTGTTCTGTTGCTGCTGCAGCATCACCTGCTTCCTGTATTGCTGCTACTGCAGCATCACTTGGTCCTTCTGTAGTTGCTGCTGCAGCATCACTTGGTTCTTCTGTGTCATCTGCTTCCTGTGTTGTTGCTGCTGCAGCATCATCTGCTTCCTGTGTTGTTGCTGCTGCAGCATCATNCTTCCTGTGTTGTTGCTGCTGCAGCATCATCTGCTTCCTGTGTTGTTGCTGCTGCAGCATCATCTGCTTCTTGTGTTGCTGTTGCTGCAGCATCATCTGCTTCTTGTGTTGTTGCAGCATCATCTACTTCTTGTGTTGTTGCAGCATCATCTGCTTCTTGTGTTGTTGCTGCTGCAGCATCATCTGCTTCTTGTGTTGCTGCTGCTGCAGCATCATCTTCTTCTTGTGTTTCTGCTGCTTCATCTTCTCCTTCTCCTTCATCCCCTGACCAAGAGAGACGTGCAGCGGTGATGGTTTCCTTTACAGCTTTTTCTATCAATTTATGTCGTTTATGAGGGTCTTCAGTTTCTGCTGCTTCTTCTGCTGCTGCTGCTGCTGCTTCTGCTGCTGCTGCTGCTGGGTCTGTTGCTGGATCCCCTCTATACTGAGGCTTCGGGCTTCCTGTTACCTCCATGATAGCTGCTGCAACCTCTACAAGTGCATCTACTTGTCTCTGTGCTTCTCGTTTTGCTTCTGCTGTTTTTGCTGCTTCAGCATCTGCTGCTGCTATTGCTGCATCTCCTATCTCAGGGCTTGGTGCTGCTGCAGCAATTGCATCCTTCTGCAGCAAGTCTTCTAATACAGCATGTCTTACTCCTTGATGTATAATAACAGATGAAGAAACAAAAGCATCAACAGCAGCAGCAGCAGCACGCAGAGTTTCTGCTGCTTTTGCATCCTCTGCTGCAGCACTCTGGCGATCCTCTTGCGTTTGTATGTTTTTTAAATCAGCTGCTTGTAGTATACTCGTACCCACAACCTTTTCTAGTGCTGCTTCGCTTACCTTTTCTGCTTCTGTTGCTAGCTGCTGCAGCATCACCAACATCTCCACCTCTACCTGTAGCTGCCATGCAGCAGTACGTCTTTCAGCTAGCTTTCCTGCTGCTGCTGCTGCTGTATCGATTGCCTCTAGAACCCCCTCAAATCCTTGCTGCTGCACC
>NW_013574161.1:1141-3260 GCF_000499745.2 Eimeria mitis | reverse complement strand
CTGGTTGTTTGAGCGCAACTGGATTTTAGAGCCGCGTTCAACATGTTGTGGCAGTGCGAATAGTTCCTTTAAACATACTAGACACTGGTGGCACAGCTTGGCTGGGTGCCACTCATAGCATGCTGGATATCCGTCAGCGTCTGTTGAGCTGGCGCTTCGTAGAATATTGCTTTGGAATAGAAAAGTAGGTTTGCTGACATTGTTTGCCTGCGCTTTCTCCATCTACTAGCTCCGAGAACTGGAGATTGTGTGCAGATTTCGAGCGCACTTTGCGCCTAACGGGGCGACATAGAGGAACGTGGAATAAGGTCAGCATGTGGGCAGCCGGAGGTGGTCTAAGCTGCAGCACCTGCGCTGATGCGTGCATAGATGTTTACACACGTCTGGGGTGAGGGCAGAAACGGAGGTGAAACCAACTGAAAGAGCCGGAAAAAGGCACACTATATTTACTCTGTAGTAACCGCTGAGAACAGACCCAGTTGAGGGTGCCGAACGGAAATTCGACGAACGGGGAACAGAAGCCGGCCTTCTGGGACGTAGAATGACATATGAACTGTCGCGATTCGCAGACCACGCTACGTGCCAATTCCGTTTGGAGCAGAGCGTACGGTGCAGCGCCATTAAGCCCTGCAGGGAACCTGCCTCATCAGCAACACTGTGCATTCCATTGCCAGCACCATCACGCGGATGCATGCACTACACGAAGCAGCGAGCGCATGCAATGCTGATGGCCAAGACGGTGCATTCACTTTATTTATGCAACACTGAAATGAATCGGCACCTTGCGTTTTAGGTAGTGCGTGGTTACTCGGCGCCTGTGCCTTCAGTAGCAGAGATGCCTAGTGGGTGCAGGAGATTGGCGGGCGCTGTTTTTCATTTTCAATTAGTGTCGATACAAACGACCAAACGACAGAGATGATGCTGCGTATGCTGCTGGACGGCGCTTAGGGGAGGTTGGGCACTGCAGGCGGTGTTGGCAAGCGCATCCAAGACGTTTGGCGAAGCGCTTGGCAGCTTTCTGTTGCGAATTCTTTTGCCCTTGCAAACGGGAATTCAAGCGTTGTGAGGTTAAAAATTCGATGTGCATGAGGACAACAGGGGATTGGAGGCTTTCGTGAAGTAAGCCATCAATATGTATGGTTTTGTTTTGAACGGGCATGCTCTTGTTCGAAGAGCTGAGCTCGAATTTGCGGCAAAGCTCCGTGCGTGGTTCTATTGCATAATGCGTTCGAAATGTGATTTCGAGTCGTTCGGGTGCGTGTGCGTTTATGCATGGGTGTGCGCCTGCGTGTGCGTATGCATGCAACTGTGCTACGACCAGTCTAAGGAGGCGGCAGTACAGATAAAATGAGCAATACAAGCACTGTTTAACGGCATCAATCGTTCTATTATTTTTGCGGCTACGTCATATTTGTTGCCAAGGTTACCAGGCTCTTCAAAGCGGCAGGCTCTGCAGAGAAGCATGTAATGCCTTTCAGTTGCCCTTGTGTGGCATGGTATTTTCGGCTCTTCGGGGCGTGCGCAGCATCATTGCTCTAGCCAGAACACTATGCTCTGCTGTAGGAACTTCAGATGCCGTAGGCACATTTCCCATGCAAGAAAACGCGCTCGCCGGGTGGTTCACGACAATCGAACCTGAAGCTTACAACAGGCGACGTCCTGTAGTGGATTGCTAATGCAGCGATGCAAGCACAATTTACTACTTAGTTAGTGCGTTTATATACCATGCGTCTGAGTTCGGTAAAGCAAACGCCTGGAGGATAAACGGCGGAGCTGGCGATGTCCTCTGTCGCTGATTTGCTCCAAGCCAAAGCGCATGTGTTAGGCTGAATGCCTAACACAGGGGATGGCAGGTGAGTGACGGCGGCCTGCAGCTGATAGTTGGAAAAAAGCCAGGTACTAACTGCCCTCTGTGTCAAAGTTTGTGCCAATAACAATGATTGCTCTGCGTAGAGTAGATTGCTGGTAGCGTAGCTTTCGTATTCGCATGTGGAGCTATGTTGCATATCGCTCAGGTCGGTTGAGCTGATGTTTCGCAGGGTATTGTTGAAGTATAGAAGAGGAGACTTGCTGGATCTGTAGGTCCTTTGCTTTTCCAGATGTTGCACCAAGCAGTGAA
>NW_013574161.1:0-942 GCF_000499745.2 Eimeria mitis | reverse complement strand
GAGCCTCATTCTGGAGCAGAGTGTATGATGTCCTGTTTTCTATGCAACGCCATTGAACTGTCCATGGTGCTAGCTTCACCACCAAAACGGTACCTTAAATGGTCACCACTAGCACGGCAATCCATGGACGGTGCATGCACCGTTAGGCATGCCAGATGGGGTGAGGGTGAGAGACGTTGCGCAAGCCGCATTTGTCTTTGGGACCCCTGTACGACAGCATTGTGTAGGTGGAGAATTTCCTACCACGCACTTCATTCATCCAACATTGAAATGGCTAGCTTACCTTTTAGCTAGTGCGTGCATACGGCACACCTCTGCACTCAACAGCAGAAATGCCTGATGTGTGAACCGCATAGGCGGGCGCAAATTTTGCATTTTGGAATTGGTGGTGGTGTTTAGCAGCATAACACTACTTGACATCCAGCCAAACAATCCAAAGTCAAACTTCGATGCTGTACTGTGTGACTGCTCGTCAGATTTGGCGGTAAATTCCTTTAGGCTGCGTAGCGTGGGTCTGCATCGGGCAAGCTTCGATAAGGCGGCCAGGTGCTTTGGTGCGTCTGGTATTACCTTGTAGTCAAGGAGCAGCAGGTGTATTTGGATTGATAGTTTCGAGAAGGATAGCGAAACCGCCGGATCTATAGGGAACGACCGGACCTGGATGATTCTCCCGGCATTGATCACACGTGTACTTTACGCTAAACCTAGCACAATGGTGTAACTTCAACGGAGCTTGGTAGAACGTGCCCGTGTTTCATGTATCTGCCGCCTACAACCGTAGAAACCATTCTAATGTATGCTAGCCTTAACGCTCAGACTGCCAGTTTGTTGATGCCATCACACCATCGCTGCACAGTTTGTGCGTGGGGACGCGCCAATGATAAGCGTTATATTTTAGTGATTAGACTTATAGTTGTCGATGTTACATGTCCTTCTAAGGTG
>NW_013574160.1:3010-3440 GCF_000499745.2 Eimeria mitis | reverse complement strand
ATGCATTAGAGAGAGCCAGGTGTACATACACCGCAAATGTAGATACAAATGCATGCAAAAGTATGTGTGTGTGTGTATGTGTATCTGTGTTGTTAGTATATTTGTGTTGCATCTGCTGCTGTTTTATTATTTTTATTTCGTAGGTGGAAATAAATATAATAAACAAGAAACAGATGCAGCATGAATACACTGACAACTACTTCTGCTGCACGTACACCTCAAAAGAACAAATATACAACTACTGATTGCCTCTTTAAAAAACAAAACACAAAAGCAAATGCACAGAGAAAGCACAGGAGCCTCTGTTGCTCCTTACGTTTATGCAAAAATAAAACAAAAATAAAACTTTTTTTTCAATAATTCTGTTTTAAAAATAAAATAAAACCAGAAAATATTTCAATAAAATATTTTCTGGTTTTTTTTTATTTTA
>NW_013574160.1:2306-2857 GCF_000499745.2 Eimeria mitis | reverse complement strand
TGAAAAAAAAAAAAAAGAACATGCAGTTTTTTTGATAAAAAATATTTTTTTGTGGTTTCAATAAACCTGAAAAAGAAGAAACATGAAAGCAAAGTTTCGTCGATGTTTTCCTTTTTCGTCAGCAATAGATTACAAAAAAAGATAAAAATTTAATATTTTTCATCTTTTTTTTTTATTTTTTTATTTTTTTTTTTGAATGTTTATGAATATAAAAGACCTTTTGTTGCAGTTTTTGATTAATTTAGGATACAAAAGGAAAAAAAAGAAAAAAAAAAAAGAAGAAATAGTTTAGAAGCAGAAATACAGAATTCAAATTCAGGTGTATCGATAGATGGCGGGTGCAGGCGATGCAGCTTTCTTGTGAGTGAATTTCAGAAAAATAAATATAAACTTTTTCTGAATTTGTTGTATTTTTTATTTATTTTATTTTATTTTATTTTTTTTTGCAAAAGTTTCCGCAATTTATTCTCTCAATGCCGCAAATACTCGCTGGGTTTCCACCTTCTCAGGTGTCACTGCAGCACAGCTCTACTGAAACTTCATCGATTCTG
>NW_013574160.1:760-1173 GCF_000499745.2 Eimeria mitis | reverse complement strand
AAAAAAAAAAAAAAAAAAATAAATAAATATTAATTTATACATACTCTCAGGAGGCAGAGTGGAAAGAACAAGCCGCCACTGCATTTGCTGCTGTCGACCGCAGAATTGAAATTCATTTCAAAAAACTAAAAGAGGAAATAAAAGCAACAACAGCAACCAGCGCAATGCAGAACAAAGACGCCGCAAAAAGAGCAGCAGCAAGTGCAGCAGCAGCAGCAACAGCTGCTGCAGCTGCTGCTGCTGCTCCTGCTGCTGCTGCTCCTGTTGCTGCTGCTGCTGCTCCTCCTGCTCGACATATTCGAGGCAGAAACAAAATTCAGAAAAAGTAATCAAGAAAAGTTTTACGGGTTTCAATACCACCAATAGTATCTTCACAGGTGATAAACTAGGGGCCAATAGAAACAAAATATATC
>NW_013574160.1:0-726 GCF_000499745.2 Eimeria mitis | reverse complement strand
TATATATATACATATATATATATATATATGTATATATATAAGTAATAAGGATAATACAAACCACAATTTAAATAGAAAGGGATTTTTGTATTAGATAGCCGTTGATAGACTGATGAGCACATTTCCACTGCGGCACTGATTTACTGATTGTACACAAAACTAACGAAATAATTAAATAAATAAATAAATAAATAAATAAATAAATAAATAAATAAATAAATAAATAAATAAATAAATAAATAATTAGCTTTTTACAGAATATACAAATTCATGTTTCAGTGGAAATGCGGTGAGCCGGCAACCCGGCTCAACGTAAGAAAGCAGATCCTCAGCATTCATTTCTTTTTATAATATTATTTGTATTTTTAATATTATTTTTATATTATTTTTAATATTATTTTTAATATTATTGCGGATATTCTTTTTATTATAAAGTGAAATTCAACAGAAGAGAAGAACAACAGAGATGCAGATGCCGTCGGCGCAGGTGACCCCAACAACCGAAACATCTTGGGGTGTATCTGCAGCTACAGTGAAACTAATTTATTTTAATTAAAATATAAAACAGAATTTATTCTTTTTACATTTTCTCCCTCACGCAATTTGTCATTCATTTATACAAACAACAGCTGCAGCAACGGCAAGACCACCAGCACCAGCAGCAGCAGCAGCAGCAGCAGCAGCAGCAGCTGCTGCTGCTGCTGCTGCTGCTGCTGCTTTTGGCTG
>NW_013574159.1:1123-3261 GCF_000499745.2 Eimeria mitis | reverse complement strand
TCACCAGGAAAGTGCATCGCAGCGCCGATGCGCTGCTACATAGTTTTTTATTGAGCATTTAGGTCTTTCTGTTGATATGTTGCAAGTTGCAAACCGCGTGGGGTGTTACGCGATGCAAGAATACATCAGACGTGCCCTTGGCTAGATGGCTGAGTGGTTTAAGGCAGTGCCTTCAGGCCGCAGTTCTCGAGGGCGTGGGTTCGAACCGCCCTCCGGTCAATTCATGCGCGTACGGACAGCGGCAGGTTGTCTATGGCAGTTCATTTTCTTGGCATTATTTCTAACATGCCGTCCAGTGAGCTAAGAGCTAATATCATTATGTGCCTCCTTCTACAACCCGTAGGCAGTTTGCCCTGCTGGCGGATCTCCCAAGGGTTTAGAAAGAGCTTGCAAACGCTGCAAGTTCTGCCTTTGTGAGCTGTGGGTGAATGCCTCGTGGCTATGTGCTCGGAGCAGAACAGAGGATAGAGCTGAGTCCGGTTGTGATGCGGGTAAGGAAGGACCGGTGTAGCAACTCGCCGCAGTCCCTCACCAGTCGCTGACGAAGGTCGGGAGACGTACGCCTCACAGTAAACACATGGGAGCACAGCCGAACTGCTTATAGTCCCAGGATTCCTAGTCGTCCCCTCACTGTCACGCATTGTAGGCGAGGACGGAGCAAATTAACTGAGCGCTCCTTCAGGGTAAACCTTAGCCCGACTGTTAAGGTTTACCCTTCACTGGTAAAACTTGAAAGTGGTTAGTGGGAACAAGAGAACCACTAGGCGAGGCTAGGTGTGACCAAATTTAACTACTCTCATGAGCGTAAACACTTTACTGGGAGATATGCTGAAGATCATACAATGTTGTTCTGCAAAGCTGTGTTTTTTTCTCCAACAAAACAGGTGAAGTACGAATGCTCGATATTTCGACAACAGTGTATGTCTGAGTTGCTCGTAGAAAGCCGCGAGCTGCAATGACGCGCTACGATGGACGGGGGAGTCGAGGTTCTTACTAACTGCGTTATGAATTAGTTGCCATAAGAAGATTCAGACCAAAGTACTCCCCCATGTACAGCCAGTTTTCGAGCAGAGGAGTCCCATTAATACGAAGGCAGTTGGGGGGCCTGCAGACACTCACAACAGTTCAACAGTACTACAGCACATGGGCGTACGTGCAATGCAGACCGTAGTTGAACGCCTCATAGAAGTTGCCTGACTGAATGGACTTGGAAGGAGAACCCCTCACTTTAAAACATAACTGAGTTCATTTAATTCAAGATATTCGTTTGTGTATTTGATCTGAAACTCACTTATCACGTCGGTGGCAAACGCCGGCTCTCGGCTGGATGGCCGAGTGGTCTAAGGCGCTGCGTTCAGGCCGCAGTCCTCGCGGGCGTGGGTTCGAATCCCACTTCAGTCAATTCTTTTGTTTCCTTCTTCTTAAATCTTTCCATATTTCTTGAGACTTATTCTTTGGAGCTCTTTCGCTGCTCGTTGGTTACTAAGGAAGTCGGCCCTTGTGTGGAGGGCTCTGTTTTTCCCTGGAGGGAACGAAGTTAGTGGCTTAATTTACCACATTTGTTTCCTTCTTCAAAGAAAAAACCCTTTCATGCTTCTTGATAATTCATCATAGGGACTTTTTGGCTGCTTGTGTATAACCCTTAGACCTGACCTTGTGAGAGCGGCCAGAGAGACGCCCCTGCAACGAATACGCAGAAAGCTAGCACTTGTGTATTGGTTATGTGTTAGTGAATGCCAAGTTAGTGGGGAAAAGAACGTTTATCTGAGGGTGTTTCCACCACTTGTACCGTTTCGGGGAGACCTGTTCCTTTATACTCTGGCACTTGGATACCGATACAACTAATGCCGTAAATAGTAGTGAGCTTAGACAGTTGCAAGTTTTTCGTCATAGACTTCCTAGATTTCTTGAACTTATGCTAACATCTTCCACATTTATTTCAACAAAGGAGTCAAGAAAAAGAAATGGCCGGAAAATCGGCTGGATGGCCGAGTGGTCTAAGGCGCTGCGTTCAGGCCGCAGTCCTCGCGGGCGTGGGTTCGAATCCCACTTCAGTCATTTTGCTAATTTCGTCGTAATTTACTGACTTCAGACAGTCTGCTTGGTTGCCACTTCCGTTGTTCAATCACTATGTCGTC
>NW_013574159.1:0-1042 GCF_000499745.2 Eimeria mitis | reverse complement strand
ACTTCATAAGTATCGTATCTCTCTCCCCTCGCCTCTGCTTATTGTGCATCACCAAGCAATTCCATCCATGAAGACAGAACAACTACATTGCACGCATCTAACCATAAGCCAGCGGGCGATCAAAAATAGGAGTACCCCCGTAATATGAGAACAGACATTCTCTAACCTAGTGCTTGTACTAATTATATTAGCCAATGTTCCTATTATAAAAGTTGGCGACTTGCTATGGCAACTATGACTCTCCAAATTAGGGCCTAGACTAGCAAGAATGAAAGTCTCTGCTACCTATGCTACCGTTATCATCGTCTGTAATCATAGTCATGCAGGGTGGTGCAAGTTAAGCGGTGAGCGTTTAGACTTCCGGCTGATGGGGGGCGACCGAGGATGGTTTCCATGGTCTCCACTCTGAGTGATACACCTGCACGCAGATATCTCGCCAAGATGGAGGGCAAGGAAGCCTAAATCCTAAGCGCTAAACCCTGAACCCCACGAACTCTGCGCACCTCCTGCGACGAAGGCGCTTGCTAGCCTAAATCCTATATCCTAACTTCTAAACCCGGCACTGACGCGCAAACTTGCTAGCAGGAAGACGTACAAACCCTATATCCTAAGATTCAAACTCCCTTTACACCAAGCTGCTCAATAGGGTAAACCCTAAAGCCTAAACCCGGCATCGACGGGCAAGCTCATTGACAGAATTAGAAAGGAGTACAGACTTAAGGAGAGCCAAAAACAGCCCTCGCCACCACCCACCACCGCATACGACAACCCAGCACGGCATACCACCGCCCGCCTCCTCCCTTTTGCAGCATTTAACTTTTCCACACCTCTTCAGATATTTGTTCTTACCTGAGAAGTGAGCCCGAGAGGGGAGGGTTCGGTGGTTCCACTGTATCTAAATACATTTGGATACACGGCATTTGAATGTATATGAATATACTGTGTTTTAGTATACTGGAATGCATATTGTATCTGAATGTACTTGAATACCCAGGATTTGAATATATATGAATATAACCAGATTCAAGCATGTTCAAATCCA
>NW_013574158.1:1299-1462 GCF_000499745.2 Eimeria mitis | reverse complement strand
TTTTTTTTTTTTTTTTTTTTTTTTTTTTTTTTTTTTTTTTTTTTTTTTATTTTTTATTAATTAAAATAATTTAATTTATTTATTTTTATTGATTTTTAATTAATAAAATTAAATAACAACCTTCAATGCTCTATTCATGCAAAAAAATAATTTTCGTCGCCTA
>NW_013574157.1:3364-3714 GCF_000499745.2 Eimeria mitis | reverse complement strand
TATATATATATATATTTTTCTTTTTCCTTGGTGGAAAAACAAAAGGGTAAAAAAGTTAATAAATATTTTCAAGTTTTAAGCATTTCTTTGTTATCTATGACAAAACAAATGCAAACAAACAATGCAGTAAGTAATCGATGTACAAAATATAAAAAATTAATGTAGCAAGAAGACAATATAATAAATAAAAAAATTAATACAGCAAGTAGAAAATATAAAATAATAAATATAAAAAATAATTAATATATTAATATTCTCGTTGTGTAGTGTTGCTGTTTCTGGTGTTGCTGCCTCTCCTGCTTCATATAGCAACAGAAACAGCTGCTGCGGTGTTTGTATTCATCGACTTC
>NW_013574157.1:2503-3351 GCF_000499745.2 Eimeria mitis | reverse complement strand
TATGAAATACATTTAAAAGTATATTTATCTATTTTTATAAAATTTAATATTAAAATTCAACTGCAAATGTAGCTGTATTTCTTCTCTTCTTAGCCTCTTGTACACCGTAACAATAGAAACAGATTCTCTATGCGGTGGGGGAGAAAGGGGAAATGAGTGGTATTTCTCACTAGACAGGTGATATTTAAGGATAAAATTAATAAAATAATCGATAAAAAGTATTCAAAAAAGAAATTAATAAACAAAATTAAAAAAAAAAGTTTTAATACAGAACTGCTGCAACGCCTCACCGAGGCACTGCCGACGAGCTTTCTGGCCTGCAGCATGTTGTGTGTGGAAACACGCTAAAATTTTTCGTTTTTTTTGATGAATTAAGTTAAATATTGTTTTTTATTTGTATTTACAACTTTTTATTGAATTTATTCAACAAATTACGCGTCGATTTACCCGCGAATTTCAAGGTTTCTGCAGCACCCTCAACCGCCCGGTTCGGTGTATGATGATGATGATGATATTGTGTATACACCAGCCCCAGCCAGAGAAAGGAGAAGCCGGGGGGTTTATAAGAACTTTTTGTTGTTCTTTTTTCTTCATTTGGCTTTTAAAATTGTCTTATTTCGTTAAATTCTTTGATTTAAAAACTCTAATTGCCTCAATCTGCAATCAGGATAGACAGCAGTGAGCGCCGGTCCGCCGCCGCGGCCAGACCAGTCGATCATCGTCTTCTTTTCTCGGGGGTGATCCTCCATGAAAAAGTAAATAATTTGAATTATAAACTCTCAAATTTAAAACATAAATCATAATACAACGTTTTTTTCTCTATATTTTGGTGGTTTAGGGTTTTAATC
>NW_013574157.1:1956-2403 GCF_000499745.2 Eimeria mitis | reverse complement strand
TCTCAAATTTAAAACATAAATCATAATACAACGTTTTTTTCTCTATATTTTGGTGGTTTAGGGTTTTAATTCTTCATACTGGCGGGCTCACCCCAACCTGAACAGCAGCGGTATACCCTCAACACAGGCGAGTATCCTCGGCCCATGCTAGAGAAGGATTCGTTGCAGCAGCGTCTTCGCTGCTTTTTTTCTTTATTTTCTTCTTCTTTAGTTTGAAAAACACAACAAATGCGGGGCAGAGAACCCCGATCGCGCCAGCGGCTGCTGCTGGCCGTTGTGGTCCTCGCAGGCAGCTGCAGCGCAGCAGCAACAGCAGCAGCAACAGCAACAGCAGCAGCAGCAGCAGCAGCAACAGCAGCAGCGGCATCAGATTCTCTGCAACATTCACACAGACACAACCACCACCAACGGCAGCTTCGCTCTGCTGCTGCTGCAGCATCTCCTCTC
>NW_013574157.1:1513-1856 GCF_000499745.2 Eimeria mitis | reverse complement strand
ATCGCGCCAGCGGCTGCTGCTGGCCGTTGTGGTCCTCGCAGGCAGCTGCAGCGCAGCAGCAACAGCAGCAACAGCAGCAGCAGCAGAAGCAGCAGCAGCAGCAGCAGCAACAACAGCAGCAGCGGCATCAGATTCTCTGCAACATTCACACAGACACAACCACCACCAACCGCAGCTTCGCTCTGCTGCTGCTGCTGCAGCATCTCCTCTTCTTGCGGTGTCTATACACCCGCCTGCTTCTTTCTTTAACCCACCCAATGCTGTTGGGCCTCTTCTTTACGGCAGCCACATTGCTGCTGTTTCTCCGAGTTCTTTAGAGGGAGAGGAGAAGGAAGAGGAGGAG
>NW_013574157.1:1279-1413 GCF_000499745.2 Eimeria mitis | reverse complement strand
TCTTTAACCCACCCAATGCTGTTGGGCCTCTTCTTTACGGCAGCCACATTGCTGCTGTTTCTCCGAGTTCCTTAGAGGGAGAGGAGAAGGAAGAGGAGGAAAATAAGAGTACTAATACTGTTGCTGCTCCTGCT
>NW_013574157.1:0-759 GCF_000499745.2 Eimeria mitis | reverse complement strand
ATAAGAGTACTAATACTGTTGCTGCTCCTGCTGCAGCAGCTGCTGCTCCTGCTGCTGCTCCTGCTGCTGCAAGAAGCCCAAGAGCAGCATCAAGTACCTCTATCCCCCGCCGCCTCAGCATCTGCATATAAAAAAGAAAAAATAAATAAAAATAAAAAAGAAGAGAAAGAAACAGCAGTAGCTGTATCTCACCTACAAGTAGGTGTTAAACAAATTTTCGATCAGATACTGACGGGGATGCTGGGTACAGGCGTAAACCTAATACAGGGTGGGGGTATGGGGGGCCCCGCTGCAGCAGCAGCAATGGGGGCCCCCTCCCCCGCTGCTGTTGCTTATGGGCCCCCACCAATGTATTATGCTGCTGCAGCAGATGCAAGCAGCAGCGGTTTATCTACTATTGAAATAATACTTATTATAGGCGGCAGCATTCTTGCTGCTGGGCTCGTTGCTCTCCTTGTTTGGGTTGCTACTTCTAAGCGAAGGAGAAGAAGAAGATAAAGTATTTACATAACAGCTGCAGCAGCAGCAGCAGCAGCAGCAGCAGCAGCTAGTGCAGCAGCAGCAGCAGCTAGTGCAGCAGCAGCAGCAGCGGTAACAGCAGCAGCAGCAGCGGTAACAGCAGCAGCAGCAGCGGTAACAGCAGCAGCTAGTGCAGTAGCAGCAGCAGTAGCAACAGCAGCAGCTGATGTTGCTGCAAATTGAACTGCAGCAGCTAGTGCAGCAGCAGCAGCAGCAGCAGCAGCAGCAGCAGCAGCAACA
>NW_013574156.1:3695-3804 GCF_000499745.2 Eimeria mitis | reverse complement strand
CAGCTTCTTCTTATTAATATACAACAATACACACGCAGCTCTGCTGCTAGCTGCTGCTGCAGCAAACGCTGTTGCTCCTGCTGCTGCTGCTGCTGCTGCTGCTGCTGCT
>NW_013574156.1:2702-3444 GCF_000499745.2 Eimeria mitis | reverse complement strand
GAAAGGATTCACGTTTGAGCTGCAGCAGAAAGGCAAGAGCTTGCTGCTGCAGCTGCTGCTGCTGCTGCTGCTGAGAGAGGCAGTCAGATAGAAAAGCAGCAACACGCTCATCAGCAGCAGCAGCAAATAGTAAATTCGATATGGGGTCCTTTCCTCTATCAAGGTAATCTGCTGCTGCTGCTGCTGCTGCTGCTGCAGCTGCTGCTGCTTCCCGCTGCTGCTGCTGCTGCTGCTGCTGCTGCTGCTGCGGGGTTGTAATAGCAAAAAAAGCCTCAACGAGTGCTCGCTGCTCAGCAGCAGAATATTTATATGGAGATGCATGCGGCAGCAGCAGCAGCAACTCGCGTGGCAGTGCAGCAGCAGCAGCAGCTGCTGCTGCTGCTGCAGAGAAGGGAAGCAACGATGCCTCAGCCCGTGCTGCAGCAACAGCAGCAACAGCAGCAACAGCAGCAGCAGCAGCAGAACAAACCAAACAAACAAATAAATAAGGACACAGATAAACAAATACAAAGACAAGGCAACAAAGGGAAAAACAAGCAGCAGCAGCAGCAGCACCAGCAGCAGCAGCAGCAGCAGCAGCGGCAACAAAAGGAGATACAAAAAGCAGCAGCAGCAGCAACAAAAGGAAACAGGCAGGGTAGCAGCAGCAAAAGAAAAAGACAGACAAAGCAGCAGCAGCAGCAGCAGCAGGAAACACACAAAACAGCAACGTCAGCAGCAACAAAAAAAGACAGACAAAGTA
>NW_013574156.1:1133-1368 GCF_000499745.2 Eimeria mitis | reverse complement strand
CGTTTGCTGCTCATACATCGCCAGCAGGCCTTCAAGCGCAGCAATCACTGCACCAACAGCTGCAGCAGCAGCAGCAGCAGCAGCAGCAGCAGCAACAACAGCAGCAGCAACGACAGTAAGGATAGACATGTCAGTAAGAGCAAATACGACAGCAGCAGCAGCAGCACAAGCAGCAGCAGCAGCACGAGCAGCAACAGCAGCACGAGCAGCAACAGCAGCACAAGCAGCAGCAGCA
>NW_013574156.1:545-1033 GCF_000499745.2 Eimeria mitis | reverse complement strand
AGCACGAGCAGCAACAGCAGCACGAGCAGCAACAGCAGCACAAGCAGCAGCAGCACAATCAGCAGCAGCAGCAGCAGCAGCAACAGCAACAGCAGCAGCAACAGCAGGGATGCATCTTACAAGGAATAGAAGGCAGCTGTTGCTGCTGCTGCTGCTGCTGCTGCTGCTGCTGCTGCTGCGCTGCAGCAGCAACCATTACCCTCATATGCAGCACAGACATTGCTGCTTCTGCTGCATGCGCGAGGTTTGCTGCTGTCTTGCTGCTGCTGTTGCTGCTGCTGCTGCAGAACCTAACGAAGGCCACCAGACGGCCTGTTGCTGCAGCAATCGCAGCATTTGCTGCTGCTGCTTTTGCTGCTGCTACTGCTGTTGTCAGCAGCGGATTGACTTGCAGTTGTTCTACTGTTGTTGCTGCTGCTGCTGTTCCTGCTGCTGCTGCTGCTGCTGCTGCTGCTGCACCATCGGGGTGTACGAGCACCTCAGCCTTC
>NW_013574156.1:0-445 GCF_000499745.2 Eimeria mitis | reverse complement strand
GCGGATTGACTTGCAGTTGTTCTACTGTTGTTGCTGCTGCTGCTGTTCCTGCTGCTGCTGCTGCTGCTGCACCATCGGGGTGTACGAGCACCTCAGCCTTGAGTGCTGCTGCTGCTGCTGCTACGTCAGCAGCAAGAGCTGCTCCTAGGGCTGCTGCTTCTGCTGCAGCAGCAGCAGGCAGCAGCAGCAGGAAGCTGCCTATACACCCCAGCACAGCCTCCTGTGCATGCAGACACAGCGAGGGGTTTGCTGCTGCTTTACGCAGCAGCAGCAGCAACTCTGCTGTTGCTGCTGGGCTGCTGCTGCTGCTGCAGGCAAGGAGCGCGCAGCTGCAGCTGCCCCCCCCAGCTTCATGCTGCAGCAGCAGCTGCTGCTGCTGTTGCTGCTGATGCTTCTGCTTGTGCTTCTGCTGCTGCTGCTGCTGCTGCAGCTTCTGCAGCAAATA
>NW_013574155.1:3306-3624 GCF_000499745.2 Eimeria mitis | reverse complement strand
TTTTTTTTTTCTTTCTGTCTTCATGCATTACTATGCTTCTAGGGTTTAGGGTTTAGGGTTTAGAGTGGCAACGAGGGTTTAGGGTTTAGTGTTTAGCGTGCAGCAAGCGGGGGGTTTAGGGTCTAGGGTTTAGGGTTTTACACTGCGAGGAGCTGAGGGTTTAGGGTTTAGGGTTTGAGGCAAACTCAGGGTTTAGGGTTTAGGGTTTAGGGTTTAGGGTTTAGCGGTCACCAAAGCATTCAAAGGTTCTAATAAAAACAATTTTGTATTTATTGAGCTGCAGCAGCAGCTGCTGCTGCTGCTGCAGCAGCAGCAGCA
>NW_013574155.1:2206-2446 GCF_000499745.2 Eimeria mitis | reverse complement strand
CATGCAGCAGGTTGGGGATAGTGTATGTAATAGGAGACAAATAAACAAGAAAAGCAGCAGCAGCAGGAAGGAGAGAAATAGATATATAAAACCCACCAACCAAAGACAAAGAAATAAGCAGCACAGACAGCAGCAACGAAGCAACACGATACTCTGATCCTGCTGCTGCTGCTACCAGCTGACCCAAAGATGAAGACAGCAACGTCAGCAGCAGCAACGATAGCCACACACCCTGCATCC
>NW_013574155.1:1888-2106 GCF_000499745.2 Eimeria mitis | reverse complement strand
TGCTGCTGCTGCTGCTGCTGCTGCTGCTGCTGCTGCTGCTGCTGCTGCTGCTGCTGCTGCTGGTGGTGTCGGTGCATGTTATGTATCTATCCCGCAGCGTTGCATGCAGCAGGTTGGGGATAGTGTATGTAATAGGAGACAAATAAACAAGAAAAGCAGCAGCAGCAGGAAGAAGAGAAATAGATATATAAAACCCACCAACCAAAGACAAAGAAATC
>NW_013574155.1:1574-1853 GCF_000499745.2 Eimeria mitis | reverse complement strand
GCAGCAGCAGCAGCAGCAGCAGCAGCAGCAGCAGCAGCAGCAACAGCAGCAGCAGCAGCAGCAGCAGATTCAAGACAAACGAAATCCACCAGACAGACACAGCGGAGTAAAACCAGCAACAGCAGCAGCAGCAGCAACAGCAGCAGCAGCAGCAACAGCAGCAGCAGCAACAGCAGCAGCAGCAACAGCAACAGCAACAGCAACAGCAGCAGCAGCAGCAGCAGCTTACAAGAAATACAAAGACATCAGCTGGCCATCCTACAAGTATATGCAGCACCA
>NW_013574155.1:1233-1546 GCF_000499745.2 Eimeria mitis | reverse complement strand
CAGCAGCAGCACCAGCAGCAGCAGCAGCAGCAGCAGCAACAGCAGCAGCAGCAGCAGCAGCAGCAGCTTACAAGGAATACAAAGACATCAGCTGGCCATCCTACAAGTATATGCAGCACGATGAGCAGCAGAAAGGGGGCGAGTAGCTGCAACAGCAGCTCTGCTGCTGTTGCTGCTGCTAGGAACGTTGCTGCACTAAACAACTTGCTGCTGCTGCCTGCTGCTGCTGCTGCTCTTATCGAAGGAAACGCATGCAAAGCCCCAAAAGCGGGAGAGAATAAATGGTACCCGCATAAAAAATACAGTAACGCTG
>NW_013574155.1:414-988 GCF_000499745.2 Eimeria mitis | reverse complement strand
GTATGTATGTATGTATGTATGTATGTATGTATGTATGTATGTATGTATGTATGTATGTATGTATATATATGTATATATATATTTATATATATTTATATATATGTATATATGTATTTATATATATAGAGTGTGTAATACTCGTAGCAGCAGCAGAAACAGTAGCAGCAGAAGCAGCAGCAGCAACAGTAACACCAGCAGCAGCAACAGCAGCAGCAACAGCAGCAATAGCAGCAGCAACAGCAGCAATAGCAGCAGCAACAGCAGCAGGCGCAGCAGCAAGACGACTAAAATGCAAAAAGAGAGTAGCAGCAGCAGCAGCAGCAGCAACAGCAACAGCAACAGCAGCAGGTGACGCAACCACTGCTGCTACTACTACTGCTGCTGCTTGCTGCTGCTTGCTGCTGCTTGCTGCTGCTGCTGCTGCTGCTGCTTCTGCTGCTGCTGCTGCTCCACTGCTGCTACTACTACTACTGCTGCTGCTGCTACTACTACTACTACTTCTACTCCTACTACTGCTGCTGCTGCTGCTGCTGCTGCTGCTGCTGCTGCTGCTGCTGCTGCTGCTGCTGCTGCT
>NW_013574155.1:0-314 GCF_000499745.2 Eimeria mitis | reverse complement strand
CAATAGCAGCAGCAACAGCAGCAGGCGCAGCAGCAAGACGACTAAAATGCAAAAAGAGAGTAGCAGCAGCTGACCTAGTCTTTCATGCAGTGTGTCTGTAGTGTAGTTTTTCATTTGCTGATAATAAAGAGAGCCCACAACAGCAGCAAGCAGCAGCGCCTGCAGCAGATCTGTTGCTGCTGCTGTTGTCTTTACTTCCGCGATTAGCTGCCGCTGCAGCAGCACCATAAACTGCAGCAATGGGCTGCTTGCTGCCTTCACTGCTGCTGCTGCTGCTAGCAGCTCCTGTCTTCGTTCTGCTGCTGTTGCTGCTG
>NW_013574154.1:15946-17755 GCF_000499745.2 Eimeria mitis | reverse complement strand
ACCTTTCGTATGAAGCGCAGAGAATCCAGCCCGATGCGCCCATCACATCCCTGCACACATGCACGGGATTATACTGATATATATCTGGTCATCTGGAACAGCTTGAACTTGATTTTACGATGTTTTTCTAAGTGGCAACACGCAGGAGAAACCACGAACCTTGCACGTAGCGCGGTCTGTGGGGGCATAGTCGATCGCATATGGGTTTGGAACGGGCGGACGCTCGGTTTTGGGCACCATGATGTTGAACTTGAGTTTCTTTGAAGCCTACAGACGGGCACTGTTGCTAGGGGTGAATACCAAGAAGGCTTGCTGCTGCGGCTTGCCGGCTCAGGTGTATGCGCAGGCAGGAAGACCCTTCTACGGACTCATCGTGAAGACGATAATAAGAATAATAGTTAACGGGTTCTGCAGCTTCAACGAACTGCCGCCAGCAGCTAAGGACGCTGCCGTGGCTCCGCTTGTTGCGCTAGCGACTCAGCAACGCAAAGGCCACAAAGTCAGCCTCAGCCTTCTTTGTGAAAGTATATAAAACAATTTTAACGAAGATTTGAAGGGAAGAGCCGTTAGATCACCAATCACGAACACGCATGTCTTCCGGGTGTGTGTGGGGTTGTGGTGCCACCCAGAGTAAACACCTCACTTACAACGTAGCTGCAACAAGCTGTAAGGGAAAACTTTCATTATACTTATGGAGGTATATCGCTTCTTTTGTAATTTCCGAAGCCCCGTTTGCCGCCTTAACGCCCCTATAGCAATTATTAACTCTTCTGCGTTCCCGCCACTCTCAGGTGACCACCATACACCCTCCTCCCTTTAACCTTCTGTGCGTCTGGGAAGGAAAATAGCTTCGGTGTATCGGTGTATATAGCTCGCACATTTCACTCATTTGGCGTGCACAGCGCCTCCTGCATGTCTAACACCATCTCCAGTAACTCTAAGAAACATACTATGCACTATATGCTCCTGCTTGTGCCTCCACTACGGACCCCAGAGAGTACCCTTATCACCACCCAGTGGAATACAACTAGCAGCCTTAGCCGCCAACAGTTGGCAAGCATTGAAATAGCCAGAAGCTCGCGAGATATTCACAGGAAAAGGATTCTAGAGTGAGATCAGCATAGTAGCCTAGAGTAATAGACCTCTTGCAACAATGCAAGGGTGTACACCATGCATGGAGCGGCACGAGATCAGAGACCCAATGCCTCAGCCCTTTCCGTAGATGCGCGTTCTATCTCCATCCTATGCTCTACAGAGTACTCCCTCTACGCCGAGCTCGAAGTACTTCTACTGACTATGTGAAACTGAAATAGCAAAACGAGCTGATAATATACAGCAGCGGTGGTCCGATACCGCAAGTACTGCAGCAAAAGCTGTGCAGAAACGTTTTCTTAAAGTTTATTACGACTTATGGGGGCAAAAATCCCCCCGAGTTCACCAAAACGCGCACACTGCTGAAGGCCTGGCGCATCTTCAGCAGCCCGTCATTTTGAGCAGAAGCCCAAATAGTGTTTCCTCTTAACAAGATCCTCACACCATCCCCTCCACAGAAACAAGAAGAAACAACTCTGGTTTAGAATCTGAGTTTCTTGCGGAGGAAAAGAACGTCCTTCGAGACCTTGCCAGCCTTCTCGTTGATGGGGTTCATGAACTTCTCGTAGAAAATGCTGGCGAGGGCCTTCTTAGCTGCCTTTCGTGAGGCGCTGTCCTCCAAAGCAGCATCGGGGACGAGGGACTTCACGTCGAAGTCATTGCTTACAGTGTACCTGCAGCAATACAACCAACGCAATATATCATGGTATGGCCCAC
>NW_013574154.1:15709-15846 GCF_000499745.2 Eimeria mitis | reverse complement strand
GCATCGGGGACGAGGGACTTCACGTCGAAGTCATTGCTTACAGTGTACCTGCAGCAATACAACCAACGCACCAGCATACTAGCTTATAGCAGACCCTTCCTATGAAGACAGTATCCAGAGGTATCATGGTATGGCCC
>NW_013574154.1:15378-15609 GCF_000499745.2 Eimeria mitis | reverse complement strand
ACCACAATACCCTTCTTACCGGCCATGCGGCCGTTGAGGACCACCACCACGCGCCCAGGCTTGAGTCTGCGGAACAGCCAGAAATCAGAAAAAAAAAGGCCAAATGTGCGAATAGGGTCGCAGAGAGGAACACCGTAACACTACAGACGAAATACACCACTAATGTACGCAATGTAACATTTAACATCTGTGCTAATAATATGAATTACTATAATTTGCGTTAATACAGTA
>NW_013574154.1:14989-15130 GCF_000499745.2 Eimeria mitis | reverse complement strand
ACCGGTGCTCTTTTGGGCATTCTGATGCGGTTGTTTCAACACAAAGTCAAGCAAGCCCACAGAACCCCCCCACACTGGTGAAGCCACGAGCCCAGTAACAGCAGCCCTGCTTTCAATTCAGCCACGACACTTCTCTTAAAC
>NW_013574154.1:14176-14889 GCF_000499745.2 Eimeria mitis | reverse complement strand
ATATATATATATATATATATATATATATATATATATATATATATATATATATATATATATGCGTGTGTGTAATATATGTGTAAAAGAACATGCCTTAATAATAACTCTATTTGTTTTTCCTCACCTAGTGGGCATAAGGTGACGGACGTTGACGTAGCGGATGAATGCCTTGGGGCGCATTCTCTTTTGTACTTTGGTTGCGCTCATGCGTTTGGAAACTCGAAGAGGAGCCTTCTCGATACCTGCCACGAGGCAGTAGCAGAAGTGGCGCTCCTTGGTGCCCTCCGAGGTGTTCACCACAATACCCTTCTTACCGGCCATGCGGCCGTTGAGGACCACCACCACGCGCCCAGGCTTGAGTCTGCAGAACAACCAGAAATCAGAAACAAATAAGGCCACATGTGCGAATAGGCTCGCAGAGAGGAACACCGTAACACTACAGACGAAACACACCACTAATGCACGCAATGTAACATTTAACCTCTGTTCTAATAATATGAATTACTATAATTTGCGTTAATACAGTCATCGAAATAAATTCATGTATGGTTTTCATGACAAACGACACAATTCCTTCATCGCTGGCTGCATCAGAGCATTCCCATAAACTTCTTTGAAATGAGAGAAGCAGATGCCGTAGCAGCAAGCGCTGCTGTAGTACTCTGCTATATAGATGAACATGATACAACACGTGAACCCGTCGCCGTCCCTCC
>NW_013574154.1:13916-14076 GCF_000499745.2 Eimeria mitis | reverse complement strand
TGGCAAATTCTCAATGCCTGGAAATTCCCGACAATCCGAGGTAATCCTGCGTTGGCTTGATGCATAATACAGCAACAGCGGCGCCTTCCCTTGGCAGCCCCATGGGAAACGGTGCAGGCCCTTGGTAGACTACTCAAGCCCCACAGCAAGGGAAGAGTCC
>NW_013574154.1:13486-13816 GCF_000499745.2 Eimeria mitis | reverse complement strand
CTGCATCAGAGCATTCCCATAAACTTCTTTGAAATGAGAGAAGCAGATGCCGTAGCAGCAAGCGCTGCTGCAGTACTCTGCTATATAGATGAGCATGACACGACACGTGAACCCGTCGCCATCCCTGGCGTTTTCTTTCGGAATTGACAGGCCTGTACTACTCCTAAAATTGAATACAAATCAATATACAACCGGTGCTCTTTTGGGCATTCTGATGCGGTTGTTTCAACACAAAGTCAAGCAAGCCCACAGAACCCCCCACACTGGTGAAGCCACGAGCCCAGTAACAGCGGCCCTGCTTTCAATTCAGCCACGATATTTCTCTTAAAA
>NW_013574154.1:12702-13348 GCF_000499745.2 Eimeria mitis | reverse complement strand
TGGCAAATTCTCAATGCCTGGAAATTCCCGACAATCCGAGGTAATCCTGCGTTGGCTTGATGCATAATACGCCAACAGCGGCGCCTTCCCTTGGCAGCCCCATGGGAAACGGTGCAGGCCCTCGGTAGACTACTCAAGCCCCACAGCAAGGGAAGAGTCATCCGTGTCGTTGGATTACTTAGTTAAAATATTGTTAAGAAAAAAAACAGTGAGGTGAATACAGGAAACTTTTCTTCGGGAGATGACACCATTTTTTTGCCGTTTTCGATTGTACTGTGTTCGACGCGGACGATGACTTCTGCAGTGTGATGCAATACATTGGTGAGCCCGAAGAGCACATCGAGTTCACATAGTATAGCCTAAAAATGTTATCGTTCATGTAAAAGAAAATCAAACGAGTAAACCGTATTCTATAACAGTTCTGGAGTACGGAATAAACCTGCGGTGCGCTGCCGCTGGCCGCGGGGGCAGTGACAAAGACGGCACGAAGGTCAAGTGTACGCAGGGGGCGGGTAGAATATACTTGTTTCAGAGAAACTTCGATCCTTAAGAATGATATTTTATGCCTTGTAATGTAAGTGTCTGCAGCTCCTTCTATACAGACAGGGCATCATCTGTTTTATTCAATTAGGGATCACGTGTAAGG
>NW_013574154.1:11508-12602 GCF_000499745.2 Eimeria mitis | reverse complement strand
CGTGTCGTTGGATTACTTAGTTAAAATATTGTTAAGAAAAAAAACAGTGAGGTGAATACAGGAAACTTTTATTCGGGAGATGACACAATTTTTTTGTCGTTTTCGATTGTACTGCGTTCGACATTGACGATGACTTCTGCGGTGTGATGCCATACATTGTTGAGCCGGAAGAGCACATCGAGTTCACATAGTATACCCTTAAAATGTTATCGTTCAAGTAAAAGCAAATCAAACAAGTAAACCGTATTCTATAACAGTTCTGGAGTACGGAATAAACCTGGGGTGCGCTGCCGCTGGCCGCGGGGCCAGTGACAAAGACGGCACGAAGGTCAAATGTACGCAGGGGACGGGTAGAATATACTTGTTTCAGAGAAACTTCGATCCTTAAGAATGATATTTTATGCCTTGTAATGTAAGTGTCTGCAGCTCCTTGTATACAGACAGGGCATCATCTGTTTTATCAAATTAGGGATCGCATGTAAGGAACGAACTGGGCTGAGCTCAGTACAACTGGCATTCGTGTAGCTTTCTGTATGACGGGCAATCAGAGGCTTGCAGCCCCATCAGGACACGTACGAATGCTGGCAATTGAGAAACAAATCAATATTCAACAAGTGTTGCTGCGAGCAGCAAAGTGGGCTCGGTCATGCTTCATTGCGAGAATGAATTGCAGCCCGTAACGTCAACAAGAGCTCTATTAAGTTGGTGCCTGTATCTCTACTTCCATAAAGGCTGGCTACTAAAGGCCAGCCGGCGTTTTAAAATCACTTAGAGTATTAATATTTGCAGCATGGGGGGCTTGGTTGGGCTGCATATAGGGTTATCTTGAACATTGCAGCAAGGTGAGTAATAACTCACGACACGCCGCCACCTCTTCACCTGTGCCCAGTTTTCCTGCATACCAGGTGGATCTCAGCTGCTGTTTTTAAGTGTTAGGTATGGTGGATACATGTGTAGCATGGGCTGTGTGAAGTTGGGACGTGCATCTGGCACAGGCTGGATATTGAAGGCCAAGTGCCAAGTGCTCAACCATCATCTGCAGTGCTACTTTTATGCAGATGTGGGTCCACTTCAAGCCCTTCGAGAACGTCACG
>NW_013574154.1:5470-11408 GCF_000499745.2 Eimeria mitis | reverse complement strand
TTAGCGAAACTTTGCGGTGCCCCCGGATGGAAGCACACTTGACCACCTGCAGTTCACACTCTATTCATCACCTAAATTAGCTGACCTGTCTCGACTTTTCAGATCCCAGCGCATCCGGTCAACAAGGTCAAGGTTGTTCTCCATAGTCACCCTCGTTTACTAACATATCTCGGAAGTTGCTACCTCAATTATACCCAGTGTATCGACGAGTATGTCAACGAAACCAACGCAAAAAGAAGCGTAGTAGCGAAAAACAACCGCCAAACCATCATTGTCGGAAATCCTCGATCCGCAGTGATGAGGCCTCCGCTTTCTATACACCGTGGGACTTGACCCGGTAGACCCGTATGCCTTCGAGTTACCTTGCCCCTGAAATAAGGCACTGCCGTGATCAGAACGCTCGTACCCAGTATGAGTGTACACACTTCATCTGCTTGTGAATGCCAAATACGTCTTCCGTATAGTACCGGATTTCTTCTCTGCCAAGAAATATCCACTGCTTAAGGGCCATACAGATCGGGGGAATGCTAATAAGGCCCTGAAGCATGCGGAGATAACGACACCATTTACCCCCATAGTGAAGGGCAAAATACTGCCGATGCGCTGAGCTCGCAGTCATTGATAGAACTGATCCTCCACCTCGCTTGTGGCCCTTTCATAATACATATGGCAACGAGCACATACCGAAAGCGTTGAGAAGTAAGAGGCAGGCGCAGTACATGCACTGAACAATTTCATCGCACCTCTTATTACTATGCTGGTCTATTGCAATTCTTAGCCGGCTTCATAGGTGCTACAGCGAATCTGAAGAATTCTACACTTGTTCCCTCGTCATAGGTGGCGGGATGAATGTAGCGTTGTCTATCTGAAGTTCTGTGTACCCCTACTCAAGTGCAACATGACCACTGAGGGCCAAGTACGTGCTAAGCAATCGCCTATAGTGCTAATGCATCCAGAAACAGGGCTTCGTCGTGAACGCATGTGAAGCTGCGTCGCAGCTGCGTTTTAGCAGGGTGCGTTGCAACTCGTGGCAGGCTGCCTTTCCTCCCCCAGCCCCATGCCCTTGAGCAGCCTCTCTCAGGCTACTTGGTCACAAGAACGGATGTCAGCCCCTCTTTGGAAACTCTTATCTCAAGGATTCCAACGGTATTCAAAAACTCAGCTGGCCGCAGGTAAGGCCGAGGATACTCGTTACAGTGGAACTTGTTCAGTGCAAGTACTGCAGTTGATCGTCTGCTGCCGTGTTAAGGCCAAGCACTTCATCCAAGAATACATGCCTTTTTCTCTGTAGAGAACCAACCATTGTGTAAGGGCGATAAATATTAGGGGACTATAGAGAGTGGGTTAAAATTGTTCGGTGGGATGAACATTTCCCCCTCCAAATGAGCTAATTGATCTATTGCGTCTGTTCTGAATGTGTCTTTCCACCCTTTACATGAAGTGTATGGGCTAGTTTTGGCAGCCAACATGGCGCCGGGCTGATATTTTTTGGTTTGTGCCGGGGGGACCCTTCTAGCTCGGCCTGCATATTTTGAAAAGGGCCTAATTCCTTCCAAACACTTCGAAACAACATGTTNACCCTTCTAGCTCGGCCTGCATATTTTGAAAAGGGCCTAATTCCTTCCAAACACTTCGAAACAACATGTTCCAAGTCTAGGTCTTAACTATATCGATTCTCCTGCAGCTTACGATTGTTCTTCGCTACCGCCAAGGACTTCCGTTGCATGTTGGTGCACACATATCGCTTGGTATTCCGTTAGGAATACAGCGAACATATCAGTATTTCGCAGTAAATATACAACCTTCTCTTTAAAAATTTGCATGTTCTAATTCGGAGCTCTTATGGAGGAAGCTTGCGCATAAGCCTATATCCGCTTGTCTGCAGGGTGTCAAACAGACACTTGCGGCGAGGTGCCGCAGGCGTCAGCGGTCCCGGGCCCCAGGGAGAGCTTCTGCAATTTTATCTAGGCATGCATAGACAGACTTTGGATGCGTGTCAATGCAATGCATTTACTTAATGCTTGCATTTTGCTTGTTGAAGTGGTGAGGGATGTTATGAAATAGGCCATAGGCTGACTGTTTGTTCATGCAGGTGCGGATTCCCGGCCACCGTTCGCCTTGGTATCCTTTTCCCTTTGAGACCTGAATTGGTCATCCCCACTGGGGAAAAACGCTCTCAAGGTTTTTGGACCTTTCGTGTCTAGCCAGGGGCGCTAGAGAGCACAGACTTTTCCAACTGAAGACGCACAGCGTCCGGCCCCTCGGTGCCTGGTGTAGAACCCCGTGGGTTCATCTGGGGGACCGTTGTTTTTTGCCAATTGCCTGCGTCCGCAAGGTTTCCGCACCATCTGGAAGTTGGTGGGCGTTTTAGAAAGAAGGGGAAAGGCCAGCTAGACAAGGAAGACATGGAGCAAGAGGCATGGCGGCCACCACTGCTCCTTCTGTAGGTGGGCCGTCGCACTTGGCCCCGACAGCCGCCCCCGAAGACCTCACTTCTGTGAAGTTACAACTTTCTCTCCGTCGATTGGGTGTGGGGAGGAAGGAAGTCTCGCCGGACGAGCCCTTCCTTGAGAGCCTGTCTGAGGACGACAGTCATGAAAGTGCTTCCCCACGCAGCAGTCCTCCGTCATGGACATCTTCTCCGTGTTCGCATCAGTCTCACCCCCCATCCTCTCAATTTGCAGACTTGGACGAGGTTATCCCTTTCTCGCTCTCCAAGTTCCGCCAACGCAGCAACCGCGCTGAAGCCGAGCGGAGGAACCGCCAATGGCTGTCGGGTACATTGGCACTGTTGGGGGGGATGATGGCCATGGTACTTGCGGCCTACCAGCTTCGGTTTGCATTGCCAGTGCTTAGGAAGGCGGCGGTGTCCAGCGTTCCTGCTGCTGCTGCAGGTAGCTCCCGCTCGTATCATTCCACCTCTTCTTCGCCCCCGGGAACAGGCGCCGCTGCTCCGGGGATTGCCGGCAACATCCAGGAGTCTGTGGCATCCAAACTAGCACTCCGGCGTCAGTGGATGTTTGGTATTTTCGCAATCGCATTTTCAATTTTCTCCGCTAAGTTTGTGGCGAGGCTGCACGCGTGGACGCTGGGCGTTCGTCGCTGGATGCAGCCCAATACAGTTCAACGCCGCCTGCCCCTGCATTCCAAGGTTGAGGAGGAATTCGCAGAGCTGTACAGTATCAAAGACGAGTCTGTCGGGACTAATGATGACTTCGCCTGGGGGTCGGACCCACTGGTGATGACAGCCATCCGCAAGTGTCTCGACGACTACAGAACCCTCAATAGGCAGACCCATCAGTCTGCATTTGCAATATTCTTCCACCTGGCGGCGGAGAGTCGCAAGCGGCAAATTGCGTACTCTATGTACAGGAACGCCTGCGACGCCCTCCACGCCAAAGTGGAACAAAACCGGCCGGTGCTGAGCGACGAAGTCGCCGAAGTATTGAACAGGCAACGCGCGCTGCGGCAGCAGTATAACCGCATGCAAGACGACATCAACTTCACTCTAAGCGAAGAGAATTTGCCGCCTGGCCTATGCCAGGAGGAGTTGGAATTCCTTACCAAAGACTTCCGCCCTTCACTGCTCGAACTCGCGAAACACACCATATACAGCCTGGACATGGACCGCAGGTTCATTGAAGCGTTCATCAAGCTGCACAACATCCATTATGTGTGGCAGGAGGAAGATGGCCCAGCAGACGGTAGTCCAAATAATATAGCTGAAGAGACAGACTTGCAGGAACAGCCGCAGCAGCGGCAGGACCAGCGGGTCAGCGAAGAGAATAAAAGCGTCCCCGAAGATATGACCTCCGAAAACAGCAGCGAACTGGCAATGCATGAAAGCCAGTTCTGGGATGCAAGACGAACTCTCTCCAGCTATCGTAGAGGCACTTTCACACCTAAAGTGCCGGGATTCGATCGCTGCTCTCTTCCAGAGTTGCCACTCTCCTTGTTTGCATACTGACAGTAAACACTCGTGCCAACGCCCTGGCTGGCGCGAATTTATTTTAATAAGGACTCGTATTTGGAGGCAAACTTTAAATTCTTGAGCACGTGCATAGCTTAAGCTTTTCAAGACTTCGTTAAGTAGTAGTGACTAGAGATGAAGCTGACGCCCCCCTTGCCGAATTACCACACGCGCAAGAAACCTCAGTGGAACGCAGTACACTACGGAAGTGGCATAGTGCATAGCCTCAATCAGTGTACAAATATTGCTAGGATGCATCTGTTCATAGCCCTTTGCTTCAAGGCACCGGCCTGCGGAAGTCAGGCTTGTTGATGTATCAACACCGTGACAATGTTTGCTGAAACTCCACTACTAGTAAGGAGCACCAATTGGAAGTGCCCCATACGAAGTTTAGGGGCGAACTGTCTGACTCTCGCAGCAGAGTGCTGATGAAACCCACCTCAGCAAAGCAAATACTAACTTTCTTCACTAGCAACGTTCTGCAGATCGTGGTTCATACTACAGTTTAGTTCAAAGCAAAACAGAAAATCCTAGTCAACGGCAACCGTAGTGCAAGTACGATTCCATTTAAAAAATGGTTTGCCGAGCGGCAGTCTTAACGCTTTACCAAGCTGCAGCTTTACTCCCTCCCAGTGTGAATACCTAGACAGGCAGTAGAGGCCAAGCAGAAGTAGTCTGACGAAGCAGACCACGAGCATTCAAATACAAGAGAAATACAGGAGAAACTCTGCTCGTGGAGCAGCCAGCCGTTCACTTACCGACGTTTGGCTGGGGGATCCAGCAAACACGCGAGCTTGTTAACACGAGCGCTCGAACAAGATACATTGTCGAGTTCGCCGCTCTTCGCGNGACCTACTTACATTTCGATGTACAACCAGCATGCACACACATGCGTATGCCGGGCAAGAGCAAAGCTAACCAGATGCTACCCATTTCTTGGTGACTCGTTTTAGCACTCTATGGTGTCCCTTTCACTCTTCAAATAACGTGCGAATATCCTCTAAAATTTCATCCGGATCCTCTAAAGCTGCGTCCACTGGTTCTCTCTCGAGGACCATGGTTTCCTCTATTGGCGGATCTGCTGCACTCATCATCAACAACACATCCACCGGGTCTCCGTTTGTGGTACTCTTGTATGCAATGCGCACTCTTGACGGCTCCCTCCAGTCACATTCCTTGGGCAGCGGACTGCTGAGGTGCTCCAACTCTTCGTTCAGGAATCCTACTCGGCCACGAGCAGTATCCACTGCAACAAGTGGAGAGCCCCTGAAGGGTGTGTCGACTCTGATATGCATTACACAGTCGTCATACAACTTCCAACTGGTCTCCTGTCCATAGTTTGCAAGGAGTTCGTCGAGTTGATCCTCGTCCATCACCTCCCTCGGCACAGCCAGCGGCCCTGGATTATAGTCAAGGTCCACCATTAAGCGCGAAACAGAACCGCCGGCTTCTGCAACTTGAAACCGTGAGAATGGCCCGGCCATACATGATTCCGGAAATGACATAGTTTCTACACGACGGACGAGAGACTTCCCCACAGTACCGTAGTACTTGAGCCACTTGAACAATTCGCGGCCACGGGAGGCCTTGAAAGCAGGCCTCTCCACGTATTCCACTGTCAATGTTCGCTTCGCGTTGTTCACACGCACCCCGTCAATGCGGACAACATCCCCCATTCCCTTTAATTTCTTCCCCTTACCAAAATCAACAAACACGTGGCAATCCTTTGACTCCACCCTGCTAATGAGAGGGCTCGAAATTGGGATACGGGGGCGCATTCTTCTGTGCAGCATCACCAAGCCTCCGATAAGAAGAGCCCCGATAAGCAACCCGCCTGTCACTTTAAGCATTGTCTTGTGTTCATTGGCAGCAGCCTTCGTCATATCCCACAGCCTCATGCGTTTTTGCCAGACATCAGTGCTTAGAGACATGTCCCCTCCTCTTGCGCTTTCGCGCCTTCTGCCTGGG
>NW_013574154.1:4594-5380 GCF_000499745.2 Eimeria mitis | reverse complement strand
TTTTGTCGCCTAACCCCCTAGTTCCTTCATCTGCTGATGCTTCTCTGCTCTCAGGACTCGAAGCCTGCAGTCTTTCCACAGTTGGCTGTTCTTCAATATCCGGAGTTGATGGCATTTCCTCAGATTCAGAAGGTTGTTGCAAGGCCGCTATGATGTCGTCTACCTCTTTTGTAAGTTGATCCACCCCCCCATCCTGTGTTCTGGGGGGCAATGAAAGAGGGCTCATGCTGCCTATAGACTCCTCTTCAAGTGAGGGTTTCCACTTCGGTGCAACTCCCACGTAAGGAGAATATTCCAAGAGCTCCTTAGTGGATCCCGGTATTGGCCTCCCTGGCAATGGCGGTATAGCATCCAGTAGCCTCTGCGTTTCCGGTGAGAATAAGGGGGCATCCTCGCTTATAGGGGAAGGTGTGGACGGAGAAGGAGCATTTAACAACTTTTCTAGTTCCGACAACCATCCACTCTCAGGAATATGAAACTGCTCGAAGTCAGGGCTCACTTCAGGCGTAGACCCTTCAGAAACTGGCGGTTTTAGATCCAGCGTCAGTTTCTCCCGAGTGTCCGACGGCTCAGGGGACTCGACTGGCTCAGGTGCCACTGACTGTTCTTCAAATACTGAACCCGGCTGAGGAACCTCACGTTCCTCAAAAGCTCCTGGTACATCCGGAATCTCGCGAGGCTCAGGAGAGATGCTCATCTCGGACAAAGGAGATGGAGTGCGGGACTCCGGTTGCTCGAATACTCTGCTTTCCCTTTGCAACTCAGATTTGGGCTCAGAACCTGAAG
>NW_013574154.1:4275-4416 GCF_000499745.2 Eimeria mitis | reverse complement strand
GCTGACAATCACCATAAAATACCATGTGTAATTCATCGGTCTATACAAATATATACATACGTGCCTCAACAACACACACGCATATATATATATATATATATATATATATATATATATATATATATATATATATATATATAT
>NW_013574154.1:3611-4175 GCF_000499745.2 Eimeria mitis | reverse complement strand
TTCCCGAGTGTCCGACTGCTCAGGGGACTCGACTGGCTCAGGTGTCACTGACTGTTCTTCAAATACTGAACCCGGCTGAGGAACCTCACGTTCCTCAAGAGCTTCTGGTACATCCGGCATCTCGCGAGGCTCAGGAGAGATGCTCATCTCGGACAAAGGAGATGGGGTGCGGGACTCCGGTTGCTCGAATACTCTGCTTTCCCTTTGCAACTCAGATTTGGGCTCAGAACCTGAAGCTCCTTGGTGTCGTATCAACGTAGGGTCACTCTTCACTTCCCGTGCTAGCCTTCGCAGATCCGCTGAGTTCAGCACAATCAAAACACACGCGTTGCTGCACATGTGGAATCTGAACTGGAAAAGTCACAAGAGGCAACGAGACACAGCAGTGCTGAAAGGGTGCAGTACCGAGTGAGACTGACAATCACCATAAAATACCATGTGTAATTCATCGGTCTATACAAATATATGCATACGTGCCTCAACAACACACACGCATACATATATATGTATATATATATATATATATATATATATATATATATATATATATATATATATATATAT
>NW_013574154.1:3201-3561 GCF_000499745.2 Eimeria mitis | reverse complement strand
GAGCTGTGTGGCAGTTCTCCTTAGCAGGTCTGTCCTTGTTGATGGGACCGTTTTGTCCACGAATTTGTGGCCTTCCCCTGTAACCGCTATCACCGCCTTCATCAACTCCTCACGCGGAATACGCCGCTCCGAGAGCCTTTCGTCCAGCCATTGTTGCAAGACCTGAACTTCTGTTGTCACACGATACACAAAACACACAAACCGGCTGCAGGTCACCAGAACCTGGACCCTAAACCATATACACTCCTAGACCGTAAAAGTACTCTTGCACATTTTCATTCTTCATGAATAACCACGACTTGGTCCTATAACTTGTGAACGAGAGTAACGATCGCTTACGGACTGCCGAATCCCCATCTC
>NW_013574154.1:0-3101 GCF_000499745.2 Eimeria mitis | reverse complement strand
CAGCTGTGTGGCAGTTCTCCTTAGCAGGTCTGTCCTTGTTGATGGGACCGTTCTGTCCACGAATTTGTGGCCTCCCCCTGTAACCGCGATCACCGCCTTCATCAATTCCTCACGCGGAATACGCCCCTCCAAGAGCCTTTCGTCCAGCCATTCTTGCAAGACCTGAACTTCTGTTGTCACACGATACACAAAACACACAAACCGGCTGCAGGTCACCAGAACCTGGACCCTAAACCATATAAACTCCTAGACCGTAAAAGTACTCTTGCACTTTTTCATTCTTCATGAACAACCACGACTTGGTCCTATAACTTGTGAACGAGAGTAACGATCGCTTACGGACTGCCGAATCCCCATCTCCTAGTTGCCTTTTTAAGAGCCTGACGGCTTGGCGAGCCGTGGCTGGGGACGTCGTACTACCAGAAATCCTCCCATACGGAGAAGTCCTTCGGGTGCCACCTGAAGATAGGTCAAAAACAGCGGAGGTGTCAAAAGCAGCAATAAGGGCAATGAAGCTCTCCGCTGCGTCTACGGCGAGTCCACAGCATAAAGAGGACACGTATGCAGCAGTATAGGAGAGCTTGCTCTGCTGTTAGCAATTAATTTCTCCGCATTTCAAAGTAAGGACTAACCTCTGCTCGGTGAAGCCACAGAGGTCGGAGATCTCGGTGAAGAAGAAAATCTCGGGGACTCAGGTCTCTGTCCAGCTGCAACAGACAACGCGCCGTTCACCACACATCAAGTCCTCGCAAATACTCCACACTCACATACATCAAAATCATGTTCTTGAAAATATACAACTCCACGAAACAGCTCCATGACGGTATCGCTGCGTCCTAGCGACCAACTGTCCACTTCGTACGCATACCATTCAAAGGACCAATGCTTGCATGAAGGTAAACCCCGAGCATACCCCAACACCCCGAAAACCATGCTGCACAGAACACATCTGAAATAATGGGTAAGTAGGTATGCTTACCCGTGGCGGCTCTAGAATAAGGTGAAGCATGAGACCGTTCCTGCTCAACTGTTGCAGGTTGTTCCAGCTCGACTGTTTCAACTTCACCAGCGCCGCCGTCTGCAAGACACCTCAGAGCAGTCGACCGATTTACCAACTTGCTTACAGGCCTTGTTCGTTGTCTATAAACTGGAAAAGTCAACAGGCTCTAGGTTGTCACTTCTGTCTGATCCTTAGGCGGTGTTTGGCGCCACGCAGGCAATTCGCTAGCAGAATCGCCGCCGCCTTGGAGAAGAAACCTTGGCAGTCAAGCAGCTGTGCACAGTTAGCTCTACGAAGTGCAATAGAGAGGCCTCTAGCCGTCTGCTCACTCACCATCGGGGTGTGCAGCGAACGCTCCTGAAAATGCCACACAGAGCAGAGGGATGATTCCGTATATACACAGCCCACATCCGGTGCTTTGCCACTGGAAACCCCAAACTAAAAGCATATAGACCCAACGTAAGTGAATGTAATCATCTCACCTGCTAAGAAAGACAACAGAAATAGGGAGAGGCCGACGAACAAAAAATGCGGCCTCCGTGTCCTGCCTCGGGAGCGTAACCGACTCATCTTCACTTGAGGTAGACCCGAAGGTCTGAAGNCGGCCTCCGTGTCCTGCCTCGGGAGCGTAACCGACTCATCTTCACTTGAGGTAGACCCGAAGGTCTGAAGCTTTATCGCTTGGACTAGGGGTATTTTAAACAGAAAAATACAAATAAAGAGCGAAAAGACTGAAAAAACGGAATCCACGAAGCCCGGCACAGGACCACCCGCCTCGGAACGGTCACTCGACGTGGTGCTGGCCAACAGAAGTCGGCTTCCCTGGTACTTCCCAATTAAAAATTAAAAATTAAGAAAAACAACAAGCTTTTCTTCCTTATAGACCTTCCAAAGCTAATGACAACACGTGCTGCATGCCGCCTGTACGTCAGGGCGTCTCGATCGATCGTCCTGGAGAGCTCGAAGAGGACCCGCCTGAGCAACAACAGCCTCTGGCTTCCGTGCAAAGCATGTCGCCTGCACCTTCAGGAGAAGAATGCGCATTAAATACTGATACTTATTAATAATTAAAGCTTTATCCACATCTAAACTCGTCACAGGGGTCAATGATGTTACCGGAACGGCCACTNATTAATAATTAAAGCTTTATCCACATCTAAACTCGTCACAGGGGTCAATGATGTTACCGGAACGGCCACTGAGGATGGTGGAAACCGTGCACTCCGACTCGACCCTGTTTTGTCTGCTGCAAGGATGAGAACCGCAGCCCCGCCAAGAAATGAGCCTCCATGCTTCCTCCAAGTGGAGTTTCCAAAGTTTATAACTCATAGAGTACACAGCGTTTAGTTGCGAGTGTAGCTGGCGCAACTGACTCGAAAATGCACGGCATGCTGGCACCGACCTAGCGATGAGCATGGAGAGTTGCATTAGTGCTAGTACGGAGGCAACAAGTGCTTTGCAAACGAGACCAAAGCTCAAATCCACAGTAACTGCCATGCCTATGTATCTGAACCAGTAGTTCGTAGGCCCCGGCAACCTTGGGGGCGCCCGGAGGGTCCGTAGGAACCGCGGGGTGAACGGAGGGATGAACGCCTTCGAAACCTCAATAAACATTCGATTCTTAACAGTACTATATCCTATGTTCTTAACCCTCCTAGTACACCATAATACATCTGCATCCAACCGCCGTCGCCATGGTTGTGGCATACTTCCAAGGTAGTTGAGGTCCAGCGAATCGCCTGCGTTTTTCTGTTTCGACGGACTCTACTATTTACCCTTTCTTCCTTTTTAAAATTATTGTTTAGGAGTAGAAGTTCGGCCTCGAAGAAAGCATCTGTAGAGGCTCAAAAAGAGGCCTCACCAGATGCAATCTGGGCGGAACTGCAGTACCAGCTTTGACGTGAATTTGCTGACCAGCCCAACGGAAGCTGAAGCTGAGGGAGCAAACAAGCATAGAGTTTCTACGATGAAGCTGGAGGGACCCATTCGGTTTACCTCTCAGCATGAAAGCGATGAGATCATTACACTGAAGCTTCTCTCCAATGTGGTGCATAGGAAAACGACCACAACTTTCACTTAACGGGGTCTCATCTCTGCACTG
>NW_013574153.1:1061-3354 GCF_000499745.2 Eimeria mitis | reverse complement strand
CGACTGCACTACGGCTCCCGTTTTCTTCCAGCTACTCGCCAGGCACGCACGGGACCACAGGCTCTACGTGTTTCCGCGCAAGCGCAACTGGGGCTTACAGAAGCGTGCCCGCCGCGCGCAGGCCTCCGCTAGTCCCCATCCTCGCAGGACGCCTACCAATATGCATCGCCGGATTTCGCCCACTTAAAGAGCTCTAAGCGAAGTTCGCCAAATGACTGCATAAGAGTCGTCTTATGTTTGGGGAACATAAGACTAACTTGTCAAATGATACACGCGGCCAGGTGCAGCTGAATGTGGCAGATGTTACTCTCTCATGTGCCGTGAGCTAGAAGTGGTCTCAACTCACGGCAAGGTCCAACAAGGTCGCGTCAAACTAAAAGCTATGCCTTTCACGAGACGCTTCTATTTCCACGTTCAGTGAAATGCTTGGAGGAAACACTCCAAAAGCGTGAAGGACGCTTTATAGGTAGAAGCGAGCATAGCATCTAAACCAAAATCAGCGCCCCTACCCTCAGCATCAATGCGAACAACGTATACCGGAAAGTGAATTGTTGAACCGCATAAAGACCTAGTGGTAATGCTCTGATCCTTCAAATGAAAAAAATACCCAGTGAGCTGGAACTTCAGCTTTGGTAAGCACCTTTCCCTCGAAACGCAATCAATAAACAAGCAAGAGCGAGAAAAAAGCAAACACCGCCAGATAAACAACTAAAAGTCCTCTGCTTTCTTGAATATCAACGCGTTTTCTGCAGTGATCGCCCTGCTACTACAGTGCCTGCTGAGACATTCCCACTCGTCACTAACGTGGCAGCGTGCATCATGTTGCCTCGGCACTAGCACTTCGCCTTCACGTAAGGATACAACTGTAAGGTACTGTGCTTGGGCTTACGAACACAACTCAGTCGCAATTCAGGAAGACGACTCAACTGCTTTCCGTTGCCCAAATTTAGGCCATTTGCATGTGGGTCGCGTGTGCCCGTATAGTGGATACAGCTCAGAAGTGGAGAAATTTTCCAATGCCCACATATCCTCGCGGTCTCTTCCAACGCCTCAGCTACCCAATAGCCCCCAAGCGTGCATGCACTTGCGTCGCGTAAGTCTAGATTTTCCCAGGCTCAAGTTCGCCGTGACGCGGATACCGTGCTGCTGTTGCGAAATACCTACATCGCATGGATCTGAACCTCCCTTCGCGAGCCTTCGTATATTCCCCCCAAAGCTTCTCAAGCGTTCGTTGGACTGAATGGCCCTGAAGCACTGAAGGACCAAGATCACCATAGAAGCTGTGGCGGCCAGGAATGCAAGCGCTAAGAGGGGCAACCTCCGGCGTTCCCGGTAAGAAAAAAGGNCTCCGGCGTTCCCGGTAAGAAAAAAGGCCATTGTGTGGGGAAATGACATCAGAGCTTTGAACAGGAACGGCAGGCGCCTGATGGGCCTCCGCACCCAGAGCCATTAGGGCAGCAAAAAGTGGCGTGAGCAAACGCATTTTGCAGGTAATACGGGCGTTTTACTGAGCTTAGTATACCGTGGAAAATTATTGTTCTTGCAATTTCAATGTATTTAAGGAGAGGGTGTTCCTTGTGAATTCCAGCGGCTCGCGTACAATCCTGCAATTCTTGCAGACGTATATCTGCAGTTCGTCGGTGGCCTGCGCCGCAAAAGTTTACTGCAAATGTCCTCCTGAAGATTTAAAATTAATAAGTACTTCTCTTATAATTGGAAATGTAGTTGCTGTATGTAATGAAAATGAAGCCGATGCGTCAGGCGATGCCTTCTCTACCCGCTCACGACCACTGCGACGACTGGAAGATGGTCGGCCGCATGCGTGTCTCTGCGCGCTCCTTGGCCATTGGGTAATTTGCATAAATAGGATACTGAATGGACAGATAGAATGATCTATACCCTGTTGTATAGTCATTTTAATCAGCGGACTGTCGGAATCCTTGGTTTCTGTGCGTAGTTGGGGGAGCCATCGATCCTAGCACAGGACCGTTGGTTATAACGCTAGCTGTCTGGCCTTAACCCAGGACAGAAGCTAGCTGAAATGAAGGTTAAGACTTAAAATGAGATTTTCCCCAAAAGCGGCTGATGTCCTTTCCCTGGTTCCAGGCATCCTGGGTGGGCGTCGAGCTCAGCGCCTAGGTAGTGGTTGTAACGCTGGTCCTCTGGCCTTTATCTGGCCAGAGGCGAGCCGCAATGTAGGCAAAGACTTAAAGCAAGAGTTTCCCAGAAGCAGCTGACCTCCCTACCCGGTCCCTAGGCATCCTGGGCGTTGAGCTCAGGGCCTGGGTGTTGG
>NW_013574153.1:0-961 GCF_000499745.2 Eimeria mitis | reverse complement strand
GGTAGTGGTTGTAACGCTGGTCCTCTGGCCTTTATCTGGCCAGAGGCGAGCCGCAATGTAGGCAAAGACTCAAAAGCAAGAGTTTCCCAGAAGCAGCTGACCTCCCTACCCGGTCCCTAGGCATCCTGGGAGTTGAGCTCAGGGCCTGGGTGTTGAGGGGAGGAGGCAGCCAGAAATGGGGTTGCAGCGCACCCCGCTGCGGCTGGTAGTGCAAGCCAGCCCCACGCGTGCAGCAAAGGAAGCTTCAGGGAAGCTTCCTTTGCTGCATGCTTTGCCTCTGAACCAACTTGTAGAACGTTTGCAAGCGCTTACACGCAGCGTGCCAAAACCTTGGGAAGGCTTCTGCGCCAACTCATGCTACACCGAACGCAAAACACTGTAGCGTAAACACATAGCTCTGCAACGTCAACCCTAAACCCTAAACCCTAGGCTCCTCTCCCTAAACGCTAAGCTCTAAACCGTAAACCCTCTGCGCCAATCCCTCTACCCGGAACGTGACCCAAAACCCTATACCCTAAACCTAGAACCCTACGAGCATAATTCCAACCTCCAAACCCTAGACCCTAAACCGCTAAGTTTACATTAGAGTTCCCAAACTGTTAACAACAATGATCGTAGCTTTGACATACAGAATAATATGATAGTTGTTTGGGTTGGTGGGAAGGGAAGGCGGGAGGGGGCGGGCGGGAGGGGGGTAAACGGATACAAAAAGCAAGGAAAAGCTGCCGCCTTTCTCCTCCTCTGCTTCTCCACCGCGTAAGTTGCAAGGGGATGCTTAAGTGTAGGCGGATGCAGCAGCTAAGCACTGCAAACAAACCTATTAACATACTCACTACAAATGAAGACAGATATGCTTCAGGCAGAAGAGGTGCTATATAGAGCATTCTTCTTCACCACCACGGAGTATCTCAGAGCCCGCATATATATATATATATATATATATATATATATATATATATAT
>NW_013574152.1:3145-3445 GCF_000499745.2 Eimeria mitis | reverse complement strand
TATTTATTTATTTTATTTTATTTGTTTATTTTATTTATTTTATTTGTTTTGTTTTTGTTTGTTTTTTTTTTGGTTTTTGTTTGGTTTTTCTGTCTCTTTTTTTCGTCTTTGTTTTGTTTTTTTATCGTTTTTTTACATCGAGGAATGCTTTCTATAAACCCTGCTGCTACTGCGGTATTAAGGTATTTATTTATTTTATTTTATTTGTTTATTTTATTTATTTTATTTGTTTTGTTTTTGTTTGTTTTTTTTTGGTTTTTGTTTGGTTTTTCTGTCTCTTTTTTTCGTCTTTGTTTTGTT
>NW_013574152.1:1984-2919 GCF_000499745.2 Eimeria mitis | reverse complement strand
GGTATTTATTTATTTTATTTTATTTGTTTTGTTTTTGTTTATTTTATTTATTTTATTTATTTTTTTTTTTTGGTTTTTGTTTGGGTTTTTTGTCTCTTTTTTTCGTCTTTGTTCTGTCTTTTTATCGTTTTTTTATAATTATATTTTATTTATTTTATTTATTTTATTTATTTTATTTATTTTATTTATTTTATTTATTTTATTTATTTTATTTATTTTTTTGTTTTGTTTGGGGGTGGGTGGTGGAATATATATTTCTTGCGTTATACAGAAAAAAAACAATTATATTTATTTATTTATTTATTTATTTATTTATTTATTTTATTTGTTTATTTTTATTTCTTTTTTATTTTATTTATTTATTTACTTTTTATTTTATATATTCTTTCCTGTGTGGGGAGGGCGGAGGGTTTAGGGTGTCAAGGGTTTAGGGTTTAGGGTTTTAGGGTTTCTAGGGTTTAGGGTTTAGGGTTTAGGGTTTAGTGTTGAGGGTTTTGTGTATGCAGCAAGGCGCCACAATAAGCTGCAGCAGCAACGGCAATGGCAACCGCTGCTCTTACGTGTACGTCCCCAGCAGCAGCAGCAGCAACAGCAGCAACAGCAGCAGCAACAGCAGCAGCAGCAGCAGCAACAGCAGCAGCAGCAGCACAAGCACCAAACCTTCCCTTTTCTGTTTTATTTTTTCACTTCTCATGTTGTTTTTCCCCCTGTTTCTGCTGGTGCTTCTGCTGCTGCTGCTTCTGCTGCTGCTGCTGCTGCTGCTGCTGCTGCTGCTGCTGCTGCTGCAGTTTCCACGTGTCTTGCGCGCGTGTGTTGGGGTGCCGAGCTGAGAGCCACCACAGCAGCTGCAACAAGCTGCTGTGTCTGTACCACTCTTCTCTCGCAGCAGCAAAAGCCCCAGTGCATGCACACAAGCCAGCAGCAACAGCAAGAGC
>NW_013574152.1:1538-1725 GCF_000499745.2 Eimeria mitis | reverse complement strand
TCTCTCGCAGCAGCAAAAGCCCCAGTGCATGCACACAAGCCAGCAGCAACAGCAAGAGCAGCAGCAGCAGCAGCAGCAGCTGCTGCAGCTGCTGCTGCTGCTGCTGCTGCAACAGCAGACAAAAGAGGCGGACATCTCCTCGTGAAAGCAGCGGACCCTCTCTTCCTTCTTGCAGCAAACCCCATCG
>NW_013574152.1:0-1520 GCF_000499745.2 Eimeria mitis | reverse complement strand
GCTGCTGCTGCTGCTGCTGCTGCTGCTGCTGCTGCTGCTGTTGTTGCTGCTGCTGCTGCTGAGGCGGATTCTTTTGGGTTGCCTTTGCTGCTGCTGCTGCCAGTGTGTTGAATTGCTGCTGCTGTTGCTCGCGTTGCTGCTCCTCCTCGTGTTGCTGTTGCTGCTGTTGCTGTGTCTTGCTGCTGCTGCTAGTTCTGCTGCTACTGCTGCTGCTGATGGCTGTGTGTTGCTGCTGCTGCTGTTGCTGCTGCTGGTGCTGCTGTTATATATATATATATATATATATATATTTCTGTTTTTTAATAACTTTTTATATTTTAGTTTATCTTTATTTGCTGCAGCAAAATTTCCTGCCTGGTGTATTGGTGGCTGGGGCGCCGCAGCTGCGGCCCGCAGCAGCAGCAGCAGCAGCAGCAGCAGGAGCAGCAGCAGCAGCAGGAGCAGCAGCAGCAGCAACAACAGGAGCATCAGCAGCAGCAGGAGAAGGTAGCACCGAAGACAAGAGCGGTTCTGCAGCAGCAGCAGCAGCACCAGGAACAGCAGCAGCAGGAACAGCAGCAGCAGGAGCAGCAGCAGCAGCAGGAGCAGCAGCAGCAGCAGCAGAATCAGATGATGATGAAGCAGCAGGCAGCACAACACCTGCCCCCCCCTCCCCCATGCACCTTGCTGAGCAGCAAGAGCTGCTGCAGCTGACGAGGGTTGTTGCTGCTGATGCGCAGCGAAAGAGAGGGGGAGAGGAGGCCCCTCTCTTTGGCTCTGCACAGCCACCAGCAGCAGCAGCAGCAGCAGCAGCAGCAGCAGCAGCAGCGGAGAGCAGCAGCAGCAAAGAGGAAGAACTGCTGCTGCCGCAGGCGAAACACCCCAGCAGCCCAACGAAACGCAGCTGGAGTATCATAGAAACAGAGCAGCAGCAGCAGCAGCAGCAGCAGCAGCAGCAGATAAAAAGAAGACGCGAAGACGATTCAGCAGCAACAGCAGCAACTGCAGCAGCAGCAGCAGCAGCAGCAGCAGCAGCAGGGCCCCGCATGCCGCGGCCTCCTCCCCCGCAAGTTTCTGCTGCTGCTGCTGTTCTATCAGCTCAATGGTATGGGGGTGCATGCGGCAGCGTGCTGCCTCTGGGTGTATCTGCTTCTGCTGCAGCAGACGAAGACCAGCAGCAGCAGCAGCAGCAGCAGCAGCAGCAGCAAGCAGCAGCAGATGATGCTGATGCTAAGCCTGTATTCTGCCCCATATGCAACGGCCTCTATAAAGAGCTGCCGGGGGGGGGGCCGGGCGATGGGCTACACTGGATTGGCTGTGACTGTAAGACAGCTAGCTAGCTAGCTAGCTAGCTAGATAGATAGCTAGCTAGATAGATAGACAGCTAGCTAGCTAGCTAGCTAGCTAGATAGATAGACAGATAGATAGCTAGCTAGCTAGCTAGCTAGCTAGATAGATAGATAGATAGATGGGTAGATAGATAGATAGATAGATAGATAGATAGATAGATAGATAGATAGATAGATAGATAGATAGATAGA
>NW_013574151.1:3110-3535 GCF_000499745.2 Eimeria mitis | reverse complement strand
CCTAATAAACCCTAATAAACCCTAAACCCTAATAAACCCTAAACACACACACACACACATATATATATATAGCGGCGAGACTTTTAGGGTTTAGAGAGTGGAAGGGTTTATCAGACCCTAAGTATAAAATTTCTCTTTCTTTGTTTCAGCATAAAGTACCTAAACCCTAAACCCTAATAAACCCTAAACCCTAATAAACCCTAAACACACACACACACACATATATATATATATAGCGGCGAGACTTTTAGGGTTTAGAGAGTGGAAGGGTTTATCAGACCCTAAGTATAAAATTTCTCTTTCTTTGTTTCAGCATAAAGTACCTAAACCCTAAACCCTAAACCCTAAACCCTAAACACAGAAAACCCTAGAAACTGCCTGTATCTATGGCGCAGGCGCCCAGCAACTGGGGGTTTTACGGCCTC
>NW_013574151.1:0-131 GCF_000499745.2 Eimeria mitis | reverse complement strand
TAGGGGGCCCCCCGGGGGCCCCTATAGTACCTAGGGCCCCCCGGGGCCCCTATAGTACCTTTTTTTTTTTTTATTATTTACTGTTGGCTGCATCAGCACTTTTAATTTAGGCTAGGGTTTAGGGTTTAGGG
>NW_013574150.1:3456-3537 GCF_000499745.2 Eimeria mitis | reverse complement strand
CCACCCAAATGACGAATACCTAAACCCTACGTTGCACCTACACCTACTCCACCTACGACTTCTAGACGGGCGCGATTGTTC
>NW_013574150.1:3285-3356 GCF_000499745.2 Eimeria mitis | reverse complement strand
ACCCAAATGACGAATACCTAAACCCTACGTTGCACCTACACCTACTCCACCTACGACTTCTAGACGGGAGC
>NW_013574150.1:2879-2984 GCF_000499745.2 Eimeria mitis | reverse complement strand
CGGTCAGTATACTCGTCTTCAGCGAGCTCGCCTAACGTTCGCAACAGTAAACGTATCCTCTGTACGCAATGTCTCCGGCACATCCAGCGTTGCAGATACCTTTTG
>NW_013574150.1:2686-2779 GCF_000499745.2 Eimeria mitis | reverse complement strand
GCATATAGGGACGGCCGGACGGCTAAAATCCAAGTTATTGCCGTCTAAATCCCTACTGCATCTGCCAGCTATTTGCCCGCTGCAGCACCGTTT
>NW_013574150.1:2362-2472 GCF_000499745.2 Eimeria mitis | reverse complement strand
CAACCGCATCGCGCGGATTCACATCCTAGCAGTTCAACCCTTTTGCAGACTCAGAGTGCTCATTGACTACACATGCGCTACTCCGCGCCACCGCCCCAAATGTGCGTGCA
>NW_013574150.1:1969-2112 GCF_000499745.2 Eimeria mitis | reverse complement strand
ACACCTACTCCACCTACGACTTCTAGACGGGAGTGATTGTTCTCCGCAAGGTGTGAGGGCCTCTCATCAGGATTGTGATGCAGCGGCGTTTACGCACATGCTTGGGCATCTGGTGCATCGAAATCTATAATACCACAGTTGGA
>NW_013574150.1:1637-1722 GCF_000499745.2 Eimeria mitis | reverse complement strand
TATCCTCTGTACGCAATCCCTCCGGCACATCCAGCGTTGCTGATACCTTTTGTCTATCGCCGGACTCAGAAAAAAGCGCAATTCG
>NW_013574150.1:1412-1537 GCF_000499745.2 Eimeria mitis | reverse complement strand
CGTATCCTCTGTACGCAATCTCTCCGGCACATCCAGCGTTGCAGGTACCTTTTTCTATCCCCAGACTCAGATAAAGCGCAACGCTTGTCTCCCTGCCAAACCCAACCGCATCGCGCGGACTCACG
>NW_013574150.1:1090-1200 GCF_000499745.2 Eimeria mitis | reverse complement strand
TGTCATTGCAGCCGTTCGCCCGAACACATGCCACACGTGCGAGCACAACACACGGTCCATTGCCTAAACACGCCCTCAGCCAATCAGTGTCTGCCACCCAAATGGCGAAA
>NW_013574150.1:446-853 GCF_000499745.2 Eimeria mitis | reverse complement strand
GGTAAAGCATGTGGGCACGCATATAGGGACGGCCGGACGGCTAAAATCCAAGTTATTGCCGTCTAAATCCATACTGCATCTGCCCGCTCCTTGCCCGCTGCAGCTCCGTTCGCACCGTCGCACCGTTTCCGATGCCATACCAGCGGTCAGTATACTCGTCTTTAGCGAACTCGCCTAACGTTCGCAACAGTAAACGTATCCTCTGTGCGCAATCTCTCCGGCACATCCAGCGTTGCAGATACCTTTTTCTATCCCCAGACTCAGATAAAGCACAATGCTTGGCTCCCTGCCAAACCCAACCGCATCGCGCGGATTCACGTCCTAGCAGTTCAACCCTTTTGCAGACTCAAAATGCTCATTGACTACTCATGCGCTACTCCGCGCCACCGCCCCAAATGTGCGTGCGA
>NW_013574150.1:0-226 GCF_000499745.2 Eimeria mitis | reverse complement strand
ATGACGAATACCTAAGCCCTACGTTGCACCTACACCTACTCCACCTACGACTTCTAGACGGGAGTGATTGCTGTCCGCAGGGTGTGAGGGCCTCTCATCAGTATTGTAATGCAGTGGTTTTTACGTACCTGCTTGGGCATCTGGTGCATCGAAATCTATAATACCACAGTTGGACGCCAACGCCGCTGCTGCAGTAAATTTAGGCGGCGTCAGCGCAGGCAAAACC
>NW_013574149.1:1331-1922 GCF_000499745.2 Eimeria mitis | reverse complement strand
GGGGGCCCCCCTGGGGGCCCCCCTGGGGACCCCTACACCCCCTGCTGGGGGCCCCTTCTGGGGGCCCCCCTGGGGGCCCCCATTGTGTGTATGTTGTTGTGTAGGGTATTGATGTGTGTGGGGTGTACGTACGCGGTGAGCTCAGCCATGGTTTGTTTGGCTTGGGGGCTGGGGTTGAGGTCTGGGTGGTATTTCTTTGCTTTCTCTCGGAACGCTTTCTTTACCTCCGCCAGGGGGGCCCCCCTGCTCAGCCCCAATACTTCATATGGGCAACGACGACCGCTAGAAAAACTACTAAACCCCCGTGCATGCATGCATGCATGCATGCGGGGGGCCCCCATGCTGGAGGCGGGGGCCCCCATGCATGGGGAGGCCGCCCCCATAGAATAGGGGGGACCAGCAGGAGGAGAGGGGGCCCGCTTATTAGGGGGGGAGGGGGCCCCCGCATACAGCAGGGTACTGGTAGAGGGGGGGGGCCCCCTTGGGGGGCCCCCCGCAGACAGGGTACTGGTAGGGGGAGGGGGGCCCCCTAGGGGGGCCCCCAAAGATGAGGGGGCCCCCATGGTATATCGATTGCGCTGTTGGGTATCT
>NW_013574149.1:0-1231 GCF_000499745.2 Eimeria mitis | reverse complement strand
GGGGGCCCCCTAGGGGGGCCCCCAAAGATGAGGGGGCCCCCATGGTATATCGATTGCGCTGTTGGGTATCCAAAGAAGAAGCAAATGCTGCAGCAGAAAAGGCACGAGAGGGGCCCCCTGAATAGCCAAGGCGATATGAGGGGGGGGCCCCCATCCTCCTGCTGCTGCTGCTGCTGCTGCTGCTGTTGCTGTTGCTGCTGCTGTTGCTGGGTTTTGTTCTGCTGCCGCCAAGGTGCAGCAAAGACTCTTGCATGCAGCCCAGCGACACAGCAGGGGCCCCCCGCTCCCGCTGCTGCTGCAGCAGCCGCTGCTGCTGCTGCTGCTGCTGCTGCTGCTGCTGCTGCCTGCTGCAGCCAGCAGCAGCATTTACTTTATTTATGTGGGGGGCCCCCCCCCTCTCTAGAGAAGGAGACAAAGAAGAAGAGGCGCCATCGAGGAGACAGCTGCCCCACACTCCCTCTGCTGCTGTTGCAGCTGCTGCTGCTGCTGCTGCTGCAGCTGCTGCATCTGTCTCCTCTCTCCCTCTGGATACACTTGAGGCAGCAGCAGCAGCAGCAGATGCTGCTGCTGCTGCTGCTGCTGCTGCTCCCGGACCAGCCAATCCAGCAGCAGATGCTGCTGCTCCTCCTGCTCCTGCTGCACCACCAGCAGCAGCAGGAGCAGCAGCAGGAGCAGCAGCAGCAGCAGCAGAACCATCGGGGGAGGAAGGAGGTGCTGCTGCAGCATGGGGGGCCCTAGATATGAGGGGCCCCTCTGCTAGTACCCTGCTGAGGGAGCGCAGCAGCAACGCGCTGGGGGCCCCCAGATAAGTAAGAAAGAAGGCCCTTTGTCCTTTCTGCTGCAGCAGCTGCTGCTGCAGTTGCTGCTGCAGCAGCAGCAACTGCTGCTGGTGATTATGCCGCTGCAGCAGGCCCTGACCGAGAACAGCAGCAGGTCGATACAACGACGATGAAAATACAGAAACCCTTTTGCTGCTGCTGCTGCTGCTGCTGCTGCTCTTGTTGCTGCTGCTGTTGTTGTTGCTGCTGCAGCTGCTGCAGCTGCTGCTGCTGCTGCCTGCTGCAGCGCATGCATTCTCTCCACTGCTGCAGACACAAAGGGCCCCCTGCTGCTTTACTGCGTCTCCGTGCTGCATCACCTGCTGCTTGGGGGGCCCCCCTGGGGGCCCCCCTGGGGGCCCCCCCGGGGGCCCCCTAGAGGACCAGAAGGCCCCGGGGGGGGCCCCCCGGGG
>NW_013574148.1:3237-3538 GCF_000499745.2 Eimeria mitis | reverse complement strand
CCTAAACCCTAAACCCCAAACCCTAAACCCTAAACCCTAAACCCTAAACCCTAAACCCTAAACCCTAGAATACCTTTATTTTAAGATTAAGGAGAAGAGTAGCAGCAACCTTACAGACAGCAAAACGAAAACAATCAGGATAGCAGTCTCGTATATAAAGAACAAAACGCTTAGCTGATAGTATCTGTTGTTTGTAGCTTGACCTGTACACAAACCCTAAACCCTAAACCCTAAACCCTAAACCCTAAACCCTAAATTGAATCTTTTTGTGGTTTCTTGTGGAATTTTACTTATTTTGGTC
>NW_013574148.1:2273-3209 GCF_000499745.2 Eimeria mitis | reverse complement strand
TATATATATATATATATATATATATATATATATATATATATACATATATATATATATATATATTTATTTATATATTATTTATTTATTTATTTACTTATTTATTCATTTATTTATTTATTTGTTTATTTATTTTTTTTTATTTTTGTTGATGTCATATACTATCTGTTAATGGTTTATAACGATGTGTAAAATACTACTTTTGTGGTTTAGGGTTTAGGGTTTTCTAGGGTTTAGGGTTTACAGGAGTTGTTTCCCCATAAGATGTTGCATATTCTTCCCCCCCTTATCTAACAACTCTTCTCATTTACTATCTACTCCTTCCTGTCTAGTGTTTCTTCTCTACAGTCTAGGGTTTAGGGTTTAGGGTTTTCTAGGGTTTAGGGTTTAGGGTTTAGGGTTTACAGTAGTTGTTTCCCCATAAGATGTTGCATATTTTTTCCCCCTTTATCTAGCAGTTCTTCATGCACATCAACTATCTATTATAAACTATTTAGTGTGTATCTATTATAAACTAGGGTTTAGGGTTTAGGGTTTTCTAGGGTTTAGGGTTTAGGGTTTAGGGTTTACAGCAGTTGTTTCCCCATAAGATGTTGCATATTTTTTCCCCCTTTATCTAACAACTCTTCTCATTTACTATCTACTCCTTCCTGTTTAGTGTTTCTTCTCTACAGTCTGTGGTTTAGGGTTTAGGGTTTTCTAGGGTTTAGGGTTTTCTAGGGTTTAGGGTTTACAGCAGTTGTTTCCCCATAAGATGTTGCATATTTTTTCCTCCTTTATCTAGCAGTTCTTCATGCACATCAACAAAAGCTAATAGCTGTTCTAGATCACTCTGACACGCCCCAGAATTAAATAAAGAACGTAAAAAAGAAGAAGGAAACCGCCGACAAACAAAACAAAAAAACTTTTGTTGGTATTGTAAACAATGTAAACGAGATT
>NW_013574148.1:2070-2226 GCF_000499745.2 Eimeria mitis | reverse complement strand
AAAAAAAAAAAAAAAAAAAAAAAAAAAAAAAAAAAATAAAAAAAAAAAAAAAAAAAAAAAAAAAAAAAAATAAAAAAAATGAGAGAGAGAGGGGAATGGTGGGGCGGAGGGATTACTTACATATGTATATATTTATTTACATATTTATATATATAT
>NW_013574148.1:1650-1970 GCF_000499745.2 Eimeria mitis | reverse complement strand
GTTTAGGGTTTGGGGTTTAGGGTTTAGGGTTTGGGGTCTAGGGTTTAGGGTTTAGGGTTTAGGGTTTGTGGTTGCTCAGGATATATGATTTGGCTGCTAAGCAGCAGTCTGTTGGAGCCCCAGGAAAGAGGCAAGCTCTTATAAAGAAACTCATCGGTAAGGGTTTAGGGTTTAGGGTTTATAATTTAGGGTTTAGGGTTTAGGGTTTAGTATGAATTGTTTTGTTTAGCATATATGCTTCATCTGTGTATGAGAGTATCGTTTCCATTCTATTCAGGGTTTGTGGCTTGTGGTTTAGGGTTTAGGGTTTAGGGTTTAGG
>NW_013574148.1:1406-1550 GCF_000499745.2 Eimeria mitis | reverse complement strand
AACTCATCGGTAAGGGTTTAGGGTTTAGGGTTTATAATTTAGGGTTTAGGGTTTAGGGTTTAGTATGAATGGTTGTGTTTAGCATATATGCTTCATCTGTGTATGAGAGTATCGTTTCCATTCTATTCAGGGTTTGTGGCTCGT
>NW_013574148.1:0-1306 GCF_000499745.2 Eimeria mitis | reverse complement strand
ACTTTGTCCGTTATATTCAGTTATTTTATTGTTTAGGGTTTATTGTTTAGGGTTTAGGGTTTAGGGTTTAGGGTTTATTATTTGTGTATAAGGTGTGGACAACGTGAGTGGGGTGTCTATACACCCGAACGGCTCTGCTTTACTCGTTGGCAGCGAAAACTCAAAAATTTATTTTTTTGATTTCGAAATTTCAAAAAATATTTTCAAAGTTTTTCGGCTTCATAAAAAAGCTGTTACTGCCGTCGCCTTTCATCCCTCTCTGCCCCTCATGGCTTCTGCTTCTGTTGATGGGTATGTAAACCCTAAACCCTTATAAACCCTTATAAACTCTAAACCCTAAACCCTAAGAAACCCTAAACACTGAGCACTGAAAATGCGGTTACTGCCGTCGCCTTTCATCCCTCGCTGCCCCTCATGGCTTCTGCTTCTGTTGATGGGTATGTAAACCCTAAACCCTTGTAAACCCTAAACCCTAGTAAACCCTAAACCCTAATACATCCTAAACACTGAGCACTGAAAATGCGGTTACTTCGGTGGCATTTCATCCCACTTTACCTCTCATGGCTTCTGCATCTGTTGATGGGCATGTAAACCCTTATAAACCCTAAACCCTAATAAACCCTAAACCCTTATAAACCCTAAACCCTAATACATCCTAAACCCTAAACACTGAAAAAGCGGTTACTTCGGTGGCCTTTCATCCCACTTTACCTCTCATGGCTTCTGCTTCTGTTGATGGGTATGTAAACCCTAAACCCTTGTAAACCCTTATAAACCCTAAACCCTAAACCCTTATAAACCCTAAACACTGAGCACTGAAAATGCGGTTACTTCGGTGACCTTTCATCCCTCACTGCCCCTCATGGCTTCTGCATCTGTTGATGGGTATATAAGCCCTAATAAACCCTAAACCCTAAACCCTAATAAACCCTAGTTTGTCGTTGAGATGATGTAGGTTCATCCTTCAATAAACGGGAAACTTACTGATATTAGGAGTGGGGGGTTGTTTGGAATTAGGGTTTAGGGTTTAGGGTCTAGGGTTTAGGGTTTAGGGGTTTAGGGTTTAGGGTTTGTGTTTTGCTTATGTTGTTGTGGCTGCAGCACAGTTCAGGTGTATCACTGCCGGGTGTACGATGACCTCATCACAAACCCTCTGATTGTTCCCGTCAAAACCCTCAAGGTAAACTCATCTTCTAGGGTTTAGGGTTTAGGGTTTAGAGTGGGGCTTAGGGTTTGGGGTATAGGGTTTAGGGTTTAGGGCTTCAGGAAGAATAGTTGGTTTGCTGAGCAGCTAGCCAGCTAGCTA
>NW_013574147.1:1730-3269 GCF_000499745.2 Eimeria mitis | reverse complement strand
GGGGGGACCAGCAGAACCCAGAAATGTTCCGGGTGGATTGCTTCCCGTAAGCGATCTTACGGATTCCCCTGAGATTCACGGGTTTCCTGCTATTTTACATAGTATTCGCGTTTTCTACGGCCTCGGCCAGTGGCAGTCCGTGCATCTAGAATCCCTGCATCCTCCATGCGTGGCTCCTCGAGATGACGTTGCTGTTATTTCCCCACCAGAGTGGGACGGAACTGCAGGGATTCGTAGAACGGTTTTAAGAGACTGGCGTCAATAGTGTGATGCGATCTCCACGTTGAGGGTAAGTCAATGATGCAGGCCAACGCACTGACCCAAGAACGGACAGCAAATGGCCCAACCCACCTTGTTGCGAACCTTCTGGGTTGTTCGCCCTCCTGGGCTGGTCTGGTGTTCACAACCCTAATATCGACAGGCTCCAAACCAGGATCATTCCCAGACCCGCTTTTTTCCTTTTCGGCTAAAGCTGTGGAAAGGGCATGTTTTCTTTCTTTTCTGCGAGCGTAATCCATCATGCCGGCGAGTTCCACTCTTTCACCCTTCCTTCTCCGTAGCCCAGCCGGTTACTGATTGCCTCTTTGCTGAGGACACCCTTGCTATAAACCAACTATAGAGCAGCGCTGGACCCACCATAGGGCTTCGGTTCACCAAGGACTGATATTTCTCAGTATAGCGCTCGGCAGAGCTTCATTTGCTTAAATTTTCTGAGTTCCGCCATGGCCTGCTTCCGTGCAGACCTCCGTATATGCCTGCAAGGCAGTGAATCCTGAAAGGCCTGCATTGACGTGATGTACTCCGCAAAGGTAGATCCTTTGTGAGAAACTCCCTTACAGCAGGCCAGCTAAGGGGAGTTTGGGACCTTAGGCATCATAGAGCCCACGGAACTTGATCCTTGTAGCATGAGTTAGCGCAGGAGCCTTCACTTGGCACCCAGGCCCTGCGCTCAGCGCCGAGGACTCCTAGGGACAAGGGAGAGAGATTTGCCGTTTTGGAGAAACTCTTGCTTTAGGTCTCTACCTATATTGCAGCTCGCCTGTGTCCTAGATAAAGGCTAGAAAACACGTGTTATAATCCAACTCTAGTCAATTCATGCAGCAGTCAATCCCCACAGTTTTGCGTATTGTGTCCCTAACGACAACACAAACGCAGCCAAAAACCCAACTATGAGACCTAGTAGGGAACCATATCCCCTCACGCGACAAGGTTTTGCGAATCCATAACACTGGAGGTACTGCGGGCCCAGTAAGCTAATAATGTGTGGTGCGAGCCCTCAGTCGCTTACATGCTATGCCGAGATCTGTTCGTGATAACGAGGAATATTACACTTTAGTATAATATTTGCAGTAAACATAACATATTAGTAGGCTGTTCCTCTGAAATACTACTGTGGGGCTCATCTGTAGAACCCCACAACTGAGTATAACGGGCCGGCAGGCATTAGTTCACTGACGCCTTCAAGTAAACTGCTGCAGAGACTCAGATATCTCATCTGATATAGCAAAATAACAAAGCTAACAAAGCTTGAAGAGGGTC
>NW_013574147.1:0-1526 GCF_000499745.2 Eimeria mitis | reverse complement strand
ACTCAATAATCATCAACAAGCACTCACACACACTTCCACGGTTCATTCAAACCTTGCTCTTACACAACGAACAGGGCAATACTGCCGTGATTGTAGTGAGTATTTACTACAGCCTTTGCTTAAATGTAGCAAACCGCCGTGCATCTGCTTCTAATAACGCGGAGGACAAAAGTAATTGGAACTCTTCCGGGGCATTTTGTAGACGAAGGTATAAGCCTAGTGCACTAAAGTGGATCGTGTGCTATCAGTAGGCAGACCATGCTTCACCACGCTTCAACCCTTTTCGCACACTCTGATTGTAGTTAGCACTGAAACATTCACTTGGCCTTGATAAGTTGCTTGCAACCAAGTACAAATAATCCATGAGCGTCTGCTGCGGTAAGGCATGCAGTAAAGGAAGCGTCGTTGAAGCGTCCTTGTTCTCATATATGAGGCTAGCTTGCATCGCCAACTGCAACTCCTATTAGGCAACCGACTCAGCCGGAGCCTCAGCTTCTAAGCTGCACACCCAGAAGCCAGGGGAAAGGGGAGCGATGTCAACCGCTCTTGAGGAAATCTTTGACTTCATTGCAGCTCACCCTAGTCCTTGAACAAGGTCCGAAAACGCGCATTACAGCCCCTGTCGCATTGCTTGTGCGAAGTTGGCTTCTGTACTCCTATTTGCATGCAAGCTGGCACTGACGGCCAGCTAGGTGCTCATCAATCATCTGTAGTATCAGGGCATGCACAAATAGGGCTTGATGGTGCGTGCATGTGCTGTTGCAACAGGGTGCATTTCAACAAGGGCCAAGCTGCCACCTCTCCGCCTGCCATACGCCCTTGGCCCTCCGGTTACAGGCTTGCTGGTGAGTGGAGATGCGTGCAGCTGCTTGTTGGAAACTCTCTTAAGAGTTTGTTGCAGCTCGCAACTGTCCTCAGGTTAGACCGACGACACATATTATACATTGTGTTGGCGGCCGAGAGTGGCTATCTGATTTGGCCGCATTGGATGTCCGCTTACATCCTGCGGCTGTATCGACACTTCCGTTGTTTTTTAAAGCGCTGTTTTTCTTCAAGCTCACTTGCTTAGACCGCGTCATACGCGCAAGCCGTATCAAACTCAACATCAGCACACTTGTGCTTGCTGCCAGCTTCATCGGAATACCGTGGCGATGGGGGCGCTCACGGAAACCCTACCCCTCTGTTCCATCCCTTTCGCTGGGCGCCTCGGAAGACGAGCGCGTGTGCTGTTCCACGGGAGTGGAAGGGGGAACAGAAATAGCAAATGGCATCATCTGTGTACGTTGCTCTCTATAGTGTCAGTGCAGGTAACTACAGGGACTTGGTTGTGCTTGCTTGTCACGTTGCCTTGCAAAAGTAATGCAGCGGGTTCCGTTGCATATCGTTTCACCCGCGCCTCCTCTCCCCTGCTCTCAGGCTCTTGGGCCGCCGGATCCAGGTCGCCTGGTGATTGGTATCAGGTTCTTTTTGGAAATTCTTATCTCACGTATTTCGACCCTATTGCTGCGCATGGCAGTGCCGGGATA
>NW_013574146.1:954-3270 GCF_000499745.2 Eimeria mitis | reverse complement strand
GCAACAGCATATGTTTCACCGCAAGGAATGAGCAATTCAGAATAACGAACTCCCTTATCAAAATAGAAATAACAAGGGCCGAAGCATCTAGCGTGCTGCTACATGAGCAGTCTGCGCTGCAAGGCTAACAAGTTCCAACCTGAAGTGCATTTTGTGTACATGAGGGGAAAAATTCTCAGACGTGAGCAACGAACATCTGCAGGATGCTTGTGCAGGAAACGCCGACTGCCGCAGGACACAATAGCTTGCCAAATATGAAAACCAACCAAACCTCTGCAGGCACAGAGGCCGTACAAATGATTCGCAGCGGACGCTCCCGCGTGCTTCGACGGGTCTGATTACATTCTACCATGGGATGCCCATTCTGATGTTTAGGCAAAGCACGTTCTTGCCTAATGCCACCCAGCTTGAAACCGAAAGGCCTGGATATTATCGTCTTGCACCTACAAAGGTACGCTTCAGGCGGGGGCAGGGGTGCCAACACGTTATATTTTAACTCCGTCCGCTCCCCAGCTAAGCCTCTGTTTGTGCGCCTATCCAGCTCGATGGCAGACACGACGTCAAATACATGAGCCAAATCACATTTTATTCGTTCCCTTCCGGCATATTGTTCGCACATTCTGCATTCCATGGTGGACTATTTACGAGCCGGAACTGAATGCCGTGTCAGCCTGTGGACTAAGCATGGTAGATTGCCACCCATGTCACACAACGACCACATCATACAAACAGACGCTGATTCGTAGAGCCGGCACTAACAACCGACGGCTTCAATACATACGTGCGCAGGAATCGAATCAAAAGCCGGGTCGTTCAAAGCCTAACATGTGAACACGCTGGGTACGCAATGTGGGCGGTGCCGTAGCGAATAACGTCCCCGAGTAGGGCAGTGTTCACATACTCACCTTCAGGTAGCAGGGTAGGCGTCACCCCTACTTCAGAAGACTGTTAAAGGGGAGATGTTGCACTGCGCACATCTCATAACGGCAGTTTAGTGTACCCACACAAAAAACAAGTGTAAACGTGTCGCAACGACACTTCGTGAATCAGTACCGGCGTTGGCGTTCTTGCACATCCGCAGTGTGTGCAGCATATATCAACTAGGCGGGCTATATCAAACAAGCACTGCCTCAAGACAGGATACGGGCAAATGCATGCTGCCCCATTGGTGTGCTTTCCAAGCACCCTCTGCACCTCACGGCGAAATAATGATGAGGCGGAGCCAAAGGACCTACGCATATTAACACTATCACTCACTGACTGTATCAGCACAACCCACCAAACAGAACGGCACCATCGTAAAGCCAAAATGAGCCGAACCCAATGCACTCCACGGAATACAACCGTAGGGCAAAGTCTTACGACGGCAGCAAGAACTCTACAGGCGAAAAAGGGAAGAACAGGCAGCGTTTCTCCCTAGTTACAACCGCCATATCCGACTTGTTTGTTTGAAAATCACACAGCGCGTGGAGTCATCAGGGAAGGGGAGGAAAAGAACGGCACAGCAGGTAAACATCCCGAGGCGGATCGTGCAGCCGTCGTAAACAGCGACCAAACAACGGCTAGTCGAAGGGTCATCGGTTCCCAACCCTAGTTTATAGAACTGCTACATAGCCCGTGCAAACAAGGAAACAACAAAACAGATCGTTTTAGCATTTACTCACGGGCAGCAGAGCCAAATACGAGGCCATTTGCTCTTGCTAGCGATGTTAATCGCTCTGGAAGTCTCTTATGCTAGGATACTTGTGAAGAGGTAAAACAGGTCTCGAGCATCATATACGCAAAAAAAATGCAAATTATAGGAGGAACCTTAACCAGGTTGGCCGTTGGATGTGTCCGCATGGCGATTCCCCAAGGCCTGCTGAGATCACGAGCGCACAGCCTAGCGGAGACAATATGTGGTTACTGACCACAAGGCGCTTAATGTGCTGAAACGCACGACGGCGAAAAGAAAATAGTAATTTGGCGTCTGTTGGCCGGCTGCACCTGTCCTGTATCAGGCTTTTACCTTGAATCCACCAGCTTGCCGCCGCTGACACTTGGGACAGATAAACTCAGCACACTGTTATACAATACTTTATCGATGCTGGTGTATTGTTCCATTGAACCACTCCGTTTCTATATTTTCGAAGACCAAGCACGATGATAAATCGGGGTGATGCAGGATCTGCTGGCGTCCACGCCTGACACAAAAACACACACACGTGTTTCAGCAAGCAGTATAAGGCATGCTTCTTGGTTCGCAAGCCACACCAATGTAGACGAGGGCTGTCAAAGTGTCAGCAGCACAAATCGTGGCTCCAGTAGTGGTGCATA
>NW_013574146.1:0-843 GCF_000499745.2 Eimeria mitis | reverse complement strand
CTGCCAAGATAGCAGACGACGAATCAACCTGCAACAGTGATGTGCAATCATCCTCACGGTAAGCACCATGGTGCTGGCGCGCACCCGTCAACCTTCAGTACAGGCAGCGTAATAAAATAGAGTAGCTAGCAGTCGTGGCACACCGCATGCAGGCGGTGTTCGAGGGTGTACGACACACGTCGCTGCCAGCATTTGCCAGGTGCTCACCTATCATCACAATTTAACGATGCTAAATATCTAAAGAAGTAGAACCCCCGTTGCGTAGACGTCGAGGGAGGTCAGCCATACTTTGTTTTTGCCCTGCCTGCCCTGCCTGCGCACATATTTTGCCCTTTATTTTGCGCAAACCTTCACATCAGAATCACTTCTGCGAAGTGGAATGAAGAGCATCCAACCACCGGAGTGTAATAAAAAAGTATGAAATCGAACGATCAATCATGCTGCTTTACTCATGGAAACACTTCACGCCTAACAGCTGTCAGCCGGGGCTGAATGCCTACAATGCAGCAAGGAAGGCGAGCTACTCGCGTAGCCCACAGCCATAATAACTTGCCAACGAATAGGGGATACATAAAGCTAAATGCAGACAGAGAATGCTCTGCGCAACGATTCGCACTCCAGCATATGCGAGATGTAGTTAAAAAAGTACGTTCCGATAGTTTATCGATATGGCGCTTCCTATCATTGCCCCATGTTGTAACGGCTATCTGCGCGCATATATCAACAAAGCAAATAAATAGCAGGAACAGCGCAAAACTGTGTCTCCCCTGGCTCTGCTAAAGACGTGGGCGCCAAATTATCGTCTTTCTCTGAGCCATGCACTAGCACTGTGACCAGATAAGA
>NW_013574145.1:16997-17938 GCF_000499745.2 Eimeria mitis | reverse complement strand
GGGTTTAACAAATCTCAACTAAACTGTAAACCCTAAACCCTAAACCCTAAACCCTAAACCCTAAACCCTATATACTGGAAGATCTCTAGGGTTTAGTGTTTAGGGTTTAGGGTTAAGGGTTTGGTGTTTCTACCCAGTGGTTGCTGCTGTGCATGCAAACCACACCGTAGCCTCTGGAGGTGCCTATACACCTGAAACAACAACAACCCGTACATTTCGGGGCGTCGCTGTTGCTGCTGCTGTTGTTGCTGCTGCTGCTGCTGCTGCTGCTGCTACTGCTGCTGCTGCTGCTGTTATTGGTGTTGTTATTATTTTTGTGCTGCTGCAAATGCACGCACTTAGGTTGTTGCATCAACTGCGAGTGCTGCTGCTGCTATACCTGCTGCTGTTGTTGCTGCTGCTGCTGCTGTTGCTGCTGCTGCTGTTGCTGCTGCTGCTGTTGCTGCTGCTGCTGTTGCTGCTGCCGCTGCTGTTGCTGCTACTGCTGCTGTTGCTGCTGCTGCTGCTGTTGCTGTTGCTGCTGCTGTTGCTGCTGCTGCTAGCAACTGCAGCAAAGAACCACAGTAATAGAATACCCCTTTATGAGCTTCAGACCCTTGGGGTTGTCTACGCCCTCCCTCTTTCACTCTACTAGGGTTTAGGGTTTAGGGTTTAGGGTTTACGAGCAGCAATACCCGTTGCCAAACCCTAAACCCTTATTTAGGGTTTAGGGTTTGGAGTGTATACACATATATATGTGTAAATATAAATTTAAATAAAACCTCTAAAAGTTTAAATTGTTAGCGGTGGTTTGTGCATGCAGGGTGTAAATATAACGCTGCTCAGGTGTACATACACCTGAGCGAGGTGTATATACACCTGAAAGCTAGCTCCGTATGCGGTGTACATACACCTGAAAACTAGCTCTGTATGAGGTGTACATACACCTGAAAACTAATTCT
>NW_013574145.1:16569-16897 GCF_000499745.2 Eimeria mitis | reverse complement strand
AAGCTAGCTCCGTATGCGGTGTACATACACCTGAAAACTAGCTCTGTATGAGGTGTACATACACCTGAAAGTTAGCTCCGTATGAGGTGTACATACACCTGAAAACTAGCTCTGTATGAGGTGTACATACACCTGAAAGCTAGCTTCATATAAAGCCATGAGGTGTACGTACACCTGGCCACATAAACTCAGCAGGTGTTGTATATACACCTGGATATTATTAAATTTATATAATATATAATATTTATAGTGATCAGGTGTATATACAGTTATTTTTTATGTTTATAAAAGTATATAAACCTAATATAAAATAAATATAATATTAAGT
>NW_013574145.1:16210-16469 GCF_000499745.2 Eimeria mitis | reverse complement strand
TATATATATATATATATATATATATATATATATATATATATATAAATATATATTCACGAGGTGTATATACACCCGGTTTATATGAGGTGACCTTCGAGCTCAACTAAACGCTTAACTAAAGCTGTAAGGTTTTTTCTTCTTTGTAGTGCATGCGGGCCCCCAAAGAAAACGAATTTATTTTTATTTTTTTGTTGCTGCTGAGCTAATCTATCATAATCAACAACCCCCATCTCCTGCTGCTTCTGCACACCGTACACCT
>NW_013574145.1:14079-16199 GCF_000499745.2 Eimeria mitis | reverse complement strand
TCCCCCTCCTCCCCCTCCCGCTGCTGCTGCTGCTGCTGCTGCTGCTGCTGCTGCTGCTGCTGGTACTCAGTTGTATTATCTTTGTGTGCTAGTGCTGCAGCTGATAGAGAATAAAACTCATTGAGAAAAAAATGAAACAAAACCTTCAGGTGCTTCACGTAGCTGCTGATGAGGCCCGGGCACCGCAGCTGCAGCCACCCGTCCAGCCACACAGACCCTTGGCCTTGTGAGGGAACCAACTCACAACCTAACACACAAACCCTAAACCCTAAACCCTAAACCCTAAACCCTAAACCCTAGATGCTAGATGCTGGGGATGCATGTGCTTCGTTAGTTTAGGGTGGGGTAGACACTACAGAGCTGACAAGCAACAACTGCAGCAGCAATAGCAGCAGCAACAGCAGCAGCAACAACAGAAGCAACAAGAGCAGCAACGGCAACAGAAGCAGCAGCAACTGCAACAGCAACAACAGCAGCAGCATCAACAGCAGCACCAGCACCAGCACCACCAGCAACAGCACCAGCAGCATCAACACCAGCACCAGCAGCAACAGCAGCAGCATCAACAGCAGCAGCAGCAGCAGCAGCAGAAGCAGCAGCAACAGCAGCAGCAGCAGCAGCAGGAGCAGCAGCAGCATACAGGAGAGCAGCAGCAGGGCAAAAACGGAGACAGTAGAAACATCCTTTATAAAAACTTTTGTGGTTTGCATCTTCTCGCTGAATGCCACCCACTGGGTATCGAACTCGCATGTCTTGAAGTTCACAGATGTAGGGTGTATAAACACACTGATACACACCACATAAACCCTAAACCCTAAACCCTAAACCCTAAACCCTAAACCCTAAACCCTAAATGGTAGATACTAAACACTAGACATTTTATAAGGAAGCAAATTGTCGCTTGAGAGAGAAATTCAGGCCTTATATCCTATCCAAACCCTAAACCCTAAACCCTAAACCCTAAACCCTAAACCCTAAACCCTCGAGTATAGAAGGTCCAAAACCCCCACCGCTGCAGTTTTTGTTTTGTGTTTTTTTTATCGTCTTGGGGGTTGTTGGGGTCGGCATCAACGCGAGTAAAGAACTTCATCTGCCACGCCTCTGGCGCTTTCTCCAGTGTACCTGAACCCACCGTCTGCAGCAGCAGCAGCAGCAGCAGCAGCAGCAGCAGCAGCAGCAGCAGCAGCAGCAGCAGCAGCAGCAGCAACAGCAGTAGCAGCAGCAGCAGCAGTAGCAGCAGCAGCAGGAGCAGCAGCAGCAGCAGCAGTGGCAGAAGAAGCAGCAGGAAAGAACAAAAAAGAGAGCCTCTTGCATCCGCTGCAGTTGCATTTGTTGAATCTCTTTGAGGGTTTTATATTCCTAAAAAAAAGGGTTTAGGGTTTAGGGTTTAGGGTTTAGGGTTTAGGGTTTACCATGTATGTTCTTGGGGCTTGAATGGTTGCAACCTGCGGATACAGCCCAGCAACAACGCATGCTTTAATATACCAGTATATACTTTTTATGCTGTCTTTGTCTTTGTCTTTGTCTTTGTCTTTGTCTTTATTTATTTTATTTTTTTCTTTTTCTTTCCCTAAAACCCTGGAGGAGACAGGAGATATCTCCTCTACCCGCAAGGGGACTAATTCATCGCCGCTGTCGCTACCCTCATCATCCGCGCTGCTGCTGCTGCTGCTGCTGCTGCTGATGCTGCTGCTGCTGCTGCTGGATGTTGCTGTTGTTGCTGATGAAGGAGAGCTGGGGGGGGCCCGGCGACGAGCTGCAGAACGAACACACGGAGATGCGTGCATGCGCATGCATGCAAACAACCTGCTGCTGCTGCTGCTGCTGCTGTTGCTGCTGCTGCTGCTGCTGCTGCTGCTAAGGAGCAGCAGCAGCATGGATGCTCGTGTAAGTGCATGCGAGGCACATAGAGTATAAGCATTGAGGTGTATGCATGTCTACTGCATGCACTCGATGCATGCAAGAGAAAAAAAAACCAACAGCTGCTGCATGCATGCATGCATGCATGCGCTTGCTGAAACAACAATCAGCTGTATTTCATTTGCATGCATCTGTATGCATGCATATATATATGCATGCATGCAACTGCATGCATGCATGCATGCAACTATATAAATGCA
>NW_013574145.1:11723-12152 GCF_000499745.2 Eimeria mitis | reverse complement strand
GCAGCAGCAAAAGCAGCAGCAGCAGCAGGGATAGCAGCAGCAGAAACAGAAACAACAGGGGCATTTGGTTTTAGGATATATGCGATGAAGTAAACTATGAGGGTGCAGCTGCTGCTAGCAAAGCAACAAAAAAAGCAGCAGCAGCAGCAGCAGCAGCAGCCAGAAGCATGTCAGTAACAACAACAACAGCAGCAGCAGCAGCAGCAGCAGCAGCAGCAGAGCTGACCTGATGGAGGAATCGATGTGCTCCTGCGCGGGGGGGTCCAGGCACTGGCTAAACAAACTGTGCAGCGGCTCCTCAGGGAATATCGCCTGCAGCAGCAGCAGCAGCAGCAGCAGCAACAGCAGCAGCAGCAGCAACAGCAGCAGCAGCAGCAGAAGCAGAAACAGGAGTGAGATGCGTTCAGCAGCGGCAAGAGCAGCAGCGAC
>NW_013574145.1:10794-11264 GCF_000499745.2 Eimeria mitis | reverse complement strand
ATATATATATATATATATATATATATATATATATATATATATATATATATATATATATATATTTATATATCAGCATCAACAGGAGAAGCAAAGGAGACACTTCACAGGAGACATAATTCTGTCTCCCCCTAACAAGTGTCTCCTCCTACAAAGTGTCTCCTCCTAAGTGTCTCCTCCTATAAACTGTCTCCTTCTATGAAGCGTCTCCTTTTCTGAAGTGTCTCCTCTTATGAAGTGTCTCCTTTTATGAAGTGTCTTCTTCTACAAACTGTCTCCTCCTATGAAGTGTCTCCTTTTATGAAGTGTCTCCTTGTATAAAGTGTCTCCTTTTCTGAATTGTCTCCTTTTATGAAGTGTCTCCTTTCTGAAGTGTCTCCTTCGCTGCTGACGGCAGAAGCAAGGGTCTCCTCACCTTGAGCTGCAGACAGACATTATCGAGCGCCTGCCGGTGTAACTCCGGTGTCTCCACC
>NW_013574145.1:10581-10694 GCF_000499745.2 Eimeria mitis | reverse complement strand
TGAGCTGCAGACAGACATTATCGAGCGCCTGCCGGTGTAACTCCGGTGTCTCCACCCTGCAGCAGCAGCAACAGCAGCAGCAGCAGCAGCAGCAACAGCAGCAGCAGCAGCAA
>NW_013574145.1:10341-10481 GCF_000499745.2 Eimeria mitis | reverse complement strand
TCCTACAAAGTGTCTCTTTCTGTAAAGTGTCTCTTTCTATGAAGTGTCTCCTTTTACAAACTGTCTCCTTCTATGAAGTGTCTCCTCTTCTGAATTGTCTCTTCCTATAAAGTGTCTCCTTCTATAAATAAGAAGCAAGT
>NW_013574145.1:9209-10111 GCF_000499745.2 Eimeria mitis | reverse complement strand
GCAGCAACAGCAGCAGCAGCAGCAGCAACAGCAGCAGCAGCAGCAGCAACAGCAGCAGCAGCAGCAGCAATTTGTTTATATGGAGTATATTCGATCCCTTCCTTCTGCATCCTTTCTATCATCGTATATTATGAAGTTCATATCTAGGGTCTTTAGGGTTTAGGGTTTATTAGGGTTTAGGGTTTATTAGGGTTTAGGGTTAATCTAACTGTGGCATATGTGAGAATTCCTGCTGCAGATAGAGACGAAGACAACAACCCTCAGCAACTCTCCCCGCTCTCCCCCGCCGCTGCTGCGCGTTTGCTTTTGTTATGAGCTCCTCCTGCAGCCTGCTGCTGCGCTTGCTGCTGTCGTAACGCAGCACCTTGTGAGTCCCGCAGTCTATCACGTAACCCACGTCCTGCAGCAGCAGCAGCAGCAGCAGCAGCAGCAGCAGCGGCGGAGGCGGCGGCGGCAGTAGCAGAAGCAGCAGAAGGAGCAGCAGCAGCAGCAGAAGCAGAAGCAGAAGAAGGAGCAGCAGCAGCAGCAGCAGCAGAAGCAGAAGCAGAAGCAGCAGCAGAAGGAGCAGCAGCAGCAGAAGCAGAAGGAGCAGCAGCAGCAGCAGCAGCAGCAGAAGCAGCAGCAGCAGCAGCAGCAGAAGCAGCAGCAGTAAATACAAAGTATAAAGATGCACATTTCTGTCTATCTTGATTTATATAATTGTCTTATACTTCTTCATATACTTTCTTCTTTCTCTCTGTCTCTCTCTCTGTCTCTCTTTCTCTCTGTCTCTCTATTTTTATTATTTGTTTTTTATTATTTTTTTTTTATTGTATTTTTTTTTACTGGTGATAGTAACATACAAACAGCAGCACCAAAACAAATGCTAAAGGAGACAACCCGCGCTATAAGAACTGCGGGGC
>NW_013574145.1:8228-8577 GCF_000499745.2 Eimeria mitis | reverse complement strand
AGCAGCAGCATCAGCATCAGCAGCAGCATCAGCAGCAGCATCAACAGCAACAACAACAAAACCAGCAGCAGCAGCAGCAACAAGAGCAGCAGCAGCATCAGCATCAGCAGCAGCAGCAGCAGCAGCAGCAGCAACAAGAGCAGCACCAGCAGCAGCATCAGCAGCAGCAGCAGCAGCAGGAGCATAAGAATAAGATTACCTTTTGTTGCTGTTTGGGGTGTAAGGAGGCGTGACAGGGCAGCACCCACAGATCCATCTGCAGCTCTTCTATAGCTCGACATACAGCTGAAACTTCACCGACCCCGCTGCAGAAGACAATGATTGCTGTCCCCTTCTGCTGCTGCTGCTT
>NW_013574145.1:2797-5377 GCF_000499745.2 Eimeria mitis | reverse complement strand
CACCACCACCACCAGCACCACCACCACCACCGCCACCACCACCACCACCAGCAGCACCACCAGCACCAGCAGCAACAACAACAACAGCAGCAGCAACAGCAGCAGCAGCAGCAGCAGCAGGAATATATTTATGTGTATGTATATATACATTATGTTTATTCATAGCGAGAGCCTTTGCGAGTACAAGAAGAAGCAAATCGACTTCAGTGCAGCGCTCGTGCACCTCATCGACCACCACCACGGAGACTTTGTCTAGCGCGCTGCAGCAGGAGACAGAGACAGAGACAGAGAAAAAAAAAAAAAATATATACTAAACCCTAAACCCTAAACCCTCATATATTATAACTAAAAGGAGAGACAAATCACGACGTGTGATAGGAGATGAAACTGTCTCTGGATTTCACACATACAGACCTCGCATGAGTTGCTGCAGCAGAACAGCAGCAGCATAGCAGCAGCACAGCAGCAGCACAGCAGCAGCACAGCAGCAGAACAGCAGCAGCAAAGCAACAGCATAGCAGCAGCACAGCAGCAGCAGCAAAGCAACAAGAGAGCAGCAGCAGCACAGCAGCAGCAGAGCAGCAGCAGCGCAGCAGCAGCCGAGCAGGGAGCAGCACGAGAAGAGTGTTTTGTTTTACTCTCCACTGAGCAGTTGTCTAAGAAGAACACCATGAGTACAGAAAAGGAGACAGGTGTGAGGAGACAGTCTAGACTCTAGGCGAACGTGGTACCCTACGAGGCCCCCCAGGGGGGCCCCCATCTCGCTAGCTACACGGCTAGCTACTGACACTGCTGCTAGCCGCCGGGGCTGCGTACAAACTATATAAGCAGGAAACTTCTCTCTGCTTATACTGCTGCTGCTGCTGCTGCTGCTGCTGCTCCTGCTGCTGCTGCTGCTGCTGTTGGAGGTGTGCTGCTGCAGTGCGATGTGTGCTGCTGCCTCCAGTAACATGCGCGGCAGCTGAGTCGTTTTCCCAGACCTGCAGCAAAAACAGCAGCAGCAGCAGCAGCAGCAGCAGCAGCAGCAGCAGCAAAGGAATGTACGAGGAGCGACGATGCAGGAGCTGCAACAGATGTAGCAGCTGTAGCAGCTGCAGCAGCTGCAGCAGCTGCAGCAGATATAATACTAAGCCTCACCCTGTCTCCCCCTGCAGCACAAGCACTCTCTTTGTGGGGTTTAACATAAACTGTAAAACATCATCGAAGTGTTGCCGCACGGGCAGTCCCCTCGCCTCAGCTGAGTTTGTTTTCTTTATACTCTCAATTATATATTTACATATTTCTATTTCTTTTGCTGTTAGTTCTCCTCTTATACACCCTGATGATGGGGGCCCCTGAGACAGGGGGGGGCCCCTCCTGCTCACACCATCACGCTGTACCCTGGGGCCCCCCCCCCTTTTTCCGTCTTGCTGCTGTCGTCTATCCTCCTCCTGTTCAATACCTGCTGCTGTCTCCTTCTTACCTGTTCCTCCTGCTGCTGCTGCTGCTGCTGCTGCTGCTGCTGCTGGTGCTGCTGGTGGTTCTGCTGCTGCTGCAGGAGACAAGGGGGAGGAGGGGGCCCCCGTCGCCGCCGCTACCCACCGTGCATGCATCCCGCGGGGCCCCTCGGGTTCCTTAGCCAGCAGCTCATCGAAGTGGGCCTCCAGCTGCCAGGCTGCATGCAGCAGCGCAGCAACATCTGAGATAGTGGTTTCGCATGCAGGCGACGCGAGTACACTCAGCAGCTTGGGGCCCACCATCCCTCCTGGCCCCGGGGCTGGGGGGCCCCCAGGGCCCTCTGGGGGCCCCCCGGGGGGGCCCCCCTCCTCTCTAAGAGGCAATACACTCGCACGCAGCTGCTGCAGCGGACGCGCGAGACGAACTGAGTTGTGAGCAGCAAAAGCACCACACAGAATGGCCCCAGCAGCAGCACTGTAAGGAGAGGGTTCGTGCTGCAGCAGGGGGGCCCCCCCTGAGGGGGCCCCCTTTGAGGGGGGCCCCCCTACACCCACCCATACTACAGGAGGCTCAAGAGGGTACAGGGCCCCCGGCGGCGAGAGAATATGTAGTATGAGGGTTTGGTGGTGATGAGGAGGAGATATATTACTACTTTTTTGGGGCTTTGGTTGCATGCATTCTGCCCCCAGAGACGAGAGGAGACAGCTGTCTAGAGAGGAGACAGTAGCAGCATCGAGGGGGAGTTGTAAATAAAAACCCAAAGACAACATATGTTCTTTTTTTTCTGTGTTGGGGCCCGCAGCAGCAGACACAGACAAGCGTGTGGGGTGACAGTCGAGGAGACTCTCCGCTGCCTCTATCTCCTGTTTCTTTATCTATACACAAACAAACAAATGCATGCATGCATACACCCCAACTATAAAACAAACATTATATTTTATTTTTATTTTTTATTTATTTATTATTATTATTATTATTATTATTCTCCTTATAGTAATTATTTTTTTTATTTTTATTATATATTGTTACTATCATTTTCTTTCTTATTATTATTTATTATATTTATTATTATTTATTATATTTATTATTTTTATTTTTATTATTTTTATTAAATATTTTTAATTCTTACTATTGTTTTATTCT
>NW_013574145.1:2526-2697 GCF_000499745.2 Eimeria mitis | reverse complement strand
TTATTTTTATTTTTTATTTATTTATTATTATTATTATTATTATTATTCTCCTTATAGTAATTATTTTTTTATTTTTATTTATTTATTATTATTATTATTTATTATATTTATTATTTTTTTTATTATTATTAAATATTTTTAATTCCTACTATTGTTTTATTCTTGTTATTA
>NW_013574145.1:2157-2335 GCF_000499745.2 Eimeria mitis | reverse complement strand
ACTATATCTGCTGCTGCTGCTGCAACAGCAGCACATGCATCAGACAATACAACAGCTGTTGCTGCTGCTGCTGCTTGCCCCTCTTTCTGCTGCTGCTGCTGCTGCTGCTGCTGCTGCTGGAGGACATCAGCAGCAACTGCATGCAGCCCCGTGTTGTGACAGAGAGAACTCAGGGCCT
>NW_013574145.1:907-2057 GCF_000499745.2 Eimeria mitis | reverse complement strand
ATATATATATATATATATATATATATATATATATATATGTATATGTATATACATATTATTATTATTATTTATTATAATTATGATTACGAGTTGAGTGTATATAAAGAGAGCCGCAGTGTTTACCTCTTCTGCATGCAGCAGCACTGCTGCATCAGTGAAGTGTTGTGGGGCCCCCAGCAGCTGCAGGAGACAGCGTCTGTCTCTGTCTTCTGCTGCTCCGACTATATCTGCTGCTGCTGCTGCAACAGCAGCACATGCATCAGACAATACAACAGCTGTTGCTGCTGCTGTTGCTTGCCCCTCTTTCTGCTGCTGCTGCTGCTGCTGCTGCTGCTGCTGCTGGAGGATATCAGCAGCAACTGCATGCAGCCCCGTGTTGTGACAGAGAGAACTCAGGGCCCCTGCGAGCTGCAGCAGAGCATCACCAGCTGTCTCCTTTTTGTATTTATTGATGAGTGTATTCAGTGCAGCAACAAATCTATCTTTCTCCTTCTGTAGTGTTTCCTGTGTGCGTTTTTCATCGTCCTGCTGCAGTTTCTGCTGCTGCTGCTGCTGCTGCTGCTGCTGCTCTTTCTGCTGCTGCTGCTGCTGCTGCTGCTGCTGCGATGCATCCACCTGACACCGAATCTCAATCTGTTTTCCTGCTGGGGAGAAGTGAGGCGGCAGCAACCCCTCGTCTGTTGTGTTGAGGGCAATGAAGTCTTGGCAGCTCTCTAGCAGTTGCTGCATCGCAGCAGCTTCTGTCTGCTGCTGCTGCTTCTGCTGCTGCTTCTGCTGCTGCTGCTGCTGCTGCTGCTGCTGCTGGTGCTGGTGTTGCTGCAGTTGTTTCGGCTGCTGCGGCTGCTGCGTATGTACACTCAGCAACGCAGCAACAGCAGCATCCACTGCAGCAGCTGCTGCTGCAGGCTCAAACTGCAGGGGCCCCGTCAGCTCCTGCAGCAGCCCCGCCTTGAGGGCCCCCGCAGCTCGCTGTGAGTTCAGGTGTCTCCGCATGCACCAGCTGATAGATTCCAGCCACTTTGTGTCTGACCACTGCAGCGGGAGCAGCAGCGTCTCCTCTCCCTTGCTGCTGCTGCTGCGAGGAGCAGCGCGAGCAGCAGCTGCTTCTGCTGCTGCTGCTGCTGCTGCTGCTGCTTCTGCTGCAAGGGGC
>NW_013574145.1:0-807 GCF_000499745.2 Eimeria mitis | reverse complement strand
TCCGCATGCACCAGCTGATAGATTCCAGCCACTTTGTGTCTGACCACTGCAGCGGGAGCAGCAGCGTCTCGTCTCCCTTGCTGCTGCTGCTGCTCGCGCTGCTCCTCGCAGCAGCAGCAGCAGCTGCTGCTGTTGCTGCTGCTGCAAGGGGTTCAGAACGAGCAGCAACAACATGCGGCAGCAACTCACGCAGTGTCTGTGCTGTCTTCTTACGCACCAACTCCGCCATAAAGACAGTCGGCATCTGTGCCTCTTCCTCAAGCCGCTGCATTTCTTTTTCTTTTTCTCTCTTCACTTTCTCCAGTCTCTTACTCTCTGCTGCTTGTTGTCTCTCAAACTCAGAAGCATAACGATGAGCGCTGCTTATCTGCACGCATATAGGGGCCCCTGAGGGGGCCCCGCTGGGGGCCCCCCCGCTGGGGGCCCCACTGGGGGCCCCGCTGGGGGGCCCTGAGGCTCCGCTTGAAGGGGCCGTATCAGAACCACCAATAGGGGCCTTCTGGGTAACTGCAGCAGCAGCAGCAGCAGCAGCAGGTGGTCCTGCTGCTCCTGCTGCTTCCGGAGTTCCTGCTGCAGTTGGTGCTGCTGTTGCTGCTGCTGCTGGCCCGTTGTTGCCAGTGTCAGCAGCAGCTGCAGCAGCTGCAGCAGGAGTGGTTTTCGGTGCATTTGTTCCCCCCCCTTTTGTTGCTTTTGCCTTAGCGTTTGGTTTCTTCGGCCCCCCTGTTGCTGCTGCAGCTTGCTGCTGCTGCTGCTGCTGCTGCTGCTGCTGGGGTGTCTCCCCAGACAGAGACAGCCACGCCTCTCTAA
>NW_013574144.1:2493-3270 GCF_000499745.2 Eimeria mitis | reverse complement strand
TAGCTAGCTAGCTAGCTAGCTATCTGGCTAGCTGGCTGGCTAGCTAGCTGGCTAGCTATGAATTTGTGTGATAGCTAGCTAGCTAGCTAGCTAGCTAGCTGGATATATAGCTAACTGGATATATAGCTAGCTAGCTAGATAGCCAGCTAGCTAGCTAGCTAGGTATCTAGATAGGTATCTAGCTAGCTAAGTAGCTGGCTAGCTATAATGAATAGCTAGCTAGCTAGCTAGCTAGATATATAGATAGATAGATGTCTTTGTCTTTGTCTCTTCTTTTGTTCTTTTTTTTTCCTTGTTTGTCTCTTTAGGTTTATTATATTTATTTATTTTTTTATATTTTTTTTTTAGGTTTTTTACCTGAGTTGATAGAGGCTGTTGATGTGCCTGCAAGCGATGAATACATCTATACATTCGTTTTTTTTTTATTTTTATATTCTTTATTTATTTATTTATATTTATTTATTTATATTTATTTATATTTATTTATTTATTTTTATTTATTTATTTATTTATTTTTATTTTTTTTAGGTTTTTTGCCTGAGTTGATAGAGGCTGTTGAGGTGCCTACAAGCGAGCTGCCTCACTACGCTTCTCGCTGCATTGATTTTAATTATTCTTTTTTATATAAAAATAAAAAAAAAGAAAATATAAATAAAATAAATAAAATAAATAAAATAAATAAAAATAATTTATATTATACAGAAGAAATAAAAAATAAACAAATAGAATTGATGGGGTTGGCTTTAAGGGCAGACTACGACCTCAGCAGACACCAGA
>NW_013574144.1:1573-2479 GCF_000499745.2 Eimeria mitis | reverse complement strand
TTTTTTTTTTTTTTTTTTTTTTTTTTTTTTTTTTTCTTTATTTTTTTTATTTTTTATTTTTTATTTTATTTTATTTTATTTTATTTTATTTTATTTTATTTTTATTATTATTATTATTATGTTTATTATTTTTATTTTTTTTAATTAATCTTTTTATTTATTTATTTTATTTATTTATTATTCGCCTTTATACATATATATTTATACATTTATTTATCTATATACTTGTTTATTCATTTATTTGTATATTTATATATTTATATATTTATTCATATATTTATTTATTTATTTACATATTTATATATTTATTTATTTATTTACTTGTTTATATATTTATATATTTATATATTTATTTATATATTTATTTATTTATATATTTATATATTTATTTATTTTTTTTTTTTGTTTTTTTTAGGCGTCAGGAGAAAGCCTAGAAATTTGTTATTCTCCCGCAGACAAAATAAATGAAATAAATGAAATAAATAAAATAAATAAAATAAATAAAATAAATAAAATAAATAAAATAAATAAAATAAATAAAATAAATAAAGAAGAAGAAGAAAAGAAACAAACAAGAATACTGCCGCATATCATCGAGGCTTCGTTTGGCTTAGACAGGTTCTTTCTATTTTTTTTTTTTTTACTTTTTTTTTATTTTTTTATTTTTTTTATTTTATTTTTCTTTTGTTTTTCTTTTGTTTTTGTTTTGTTTTTGTTTTATTTTGTCTGCTGCTGCAATCATTTGTTGCTCCTGCTGCTGCTGCTGCTGCTGCTGCTGCAGGTTGGTGTTGTGTATAGTGCTGCTGCTGCTGTTGCTGCTGCTCCTGCTGCTGCTGCTGCTGCTGCTGCTTGTTGTTATTATGTATATTACTGTTATCCTTTGTTGCTTCTGCTGCTGCTTCTTCT
>NW_013574143.1:689-3361 GCF_000499745.2 Eimeria mitis | reverse complement strand
ATAGCCCCTCAAGGGCTGATGTCAGCTACGCCATTCCATGGTACCTCAAACGGGCCATCTGTACGCTATACCAGACACCATACGCACAGGCTGTGAAACACCTCACCGAGAGACGCATTCCATACACTGTGAACGTGCCCTGTTGCACTCTTCGCAAGTGGCCGTTCCCATACCTGACGAATATAGTACTAAGCCCTGCTCCGAATGCGAACCCTGCTCAAGCCATGTCGGTACACAGACAAGGCTCATTTTGCAAACCACGATGCTCGCGTACCGTGAACCGTCATATCTTCTGTCGCTTATCATGCTCCGCAAAAGCAACTGGTTGCTCTCTCTACAAACGCAGCTGCCTATCCTTACGGGTTCCAATGCTAGTCGTGAACCCAAACGGCGGGCGCAATTTAAACCACCAGCGTGTAAAGGTCGGCCACACGGGTCACCAGACGCACCACCTGTGGAACGCCACGTCTACTGCCGCACACCATACACCGTGAACATAACTTGTCGCCCTGAGTGCAAGCCTGCAACCATGAGATGAGCTGTCACTTGTAAGGGTTCCAATGCGCACGGAATATGCAGAGTGAAAATACACCCGAACCCACCGGTGTGTGTATAGATCGGTGACATGAGCCACCGAACGCCCTTGCTGAAAAAAGCCATGTCAGCTGCCACACACGATACGCCGTGAACGCAACGCCGCGCTCTCTCTGCAAGCACGCACGGACATTCCTAAGGGCTCCACTGCTACAGAAGAGATAAAATGCAAAGACTGCGAAACCAGCGGATGCGTATACATCGTCCACAGTGGCAACAGGACGCACCGGCTGCGCAACGCCACGTCTACTGACACGCACCATACGCCGTGAGCAAACATGCGATGCAATACATAAACGTGCCAATGCGGAGCTCAACTCCAAAATGCAGATGCAGCTCAAATCGTCTATCCAAATCGATTCGCCGTAGCAAACACCGTGCGCACCTTGTGTCAAACAGCGCATCTAGTCAAACCCACCATTCATTGTAGGCGCACGTCCACGTCTTATCTGCAGCTTTGCATTCGCATGCTCAGCTGCTCCAGTGCTGATGTCAGCTATGCCGTCCCGACGTACATCAAGAGGCCTGCGTGGATGCCATAGCGAGTAGCATACGCACCACGTGTAAAGCGCCGCACCCGCCGAGACGTTTCATACACGGTAAACGCACCCTGCTGCTCTCTGCGAAAATGTACTTTCCCATACTTAACAATATTAGATATATGGTTTGGTTCGAATTCGAACCGGGTAAGAGGCCGTAAGGGCACTCAGAGATGGCTCACTTCGCAAAAAGACGTTCTTTGTGTAACGTAGAAAGCTAAATCGCCTGTCACACACCATGCACCGTCAACGCAGCGTGTCCCTGTATCTAAAAACGCCTCTGCCTATACTTAGGGGATCCAATGCTTGTCGTAGGCCGGCGATGCTGAATTGATTTAAACCACCAATGTGCATAGATTGGCCACAGGGGACACCGAACCCACCATCTGTGGAACACCACGTCTACTGCAACACATCACGCACCGTCACCGAAACTTGCCTTTCCCACGCCCCTGGCTATTCTTACACATTCCATTGCTAATCGTATATCCAAAATCCGGAAGCAGTGTAAACAAGCAATGTGTATAGATCGGCCACAGGGGCCGCCGAACACACTTCCTGCATAACGCTACGCCTACTGCCACGCACCACTTACTGTCAAAACAACGCGTCGCTCTCCTTGCAAGTTTGTCATTTCCTTCGTAGAGGTTTCAATGATCCCGGAAGACACCTAGCGCAAGTGCAGCGAAACCTACCGATGTGTATAGATCCGCCACAAGGGCCACCAAACGCACCATCTGTGGAACACAACATTTGGTGGCACAAGCCATACACCGTGAGAGCAGCAAGGCGTTCTTTCTGCAGAAACGGGCTGACATTCGTCAGAGTTCCAATGCTCATGGAAGCCACAAAATGCAAATGCAGCTAATCTACGGCATGCTTATAGATCGGCCATAGCGGCCACCAAACGCACCACCTGTGGAACGCCACGTCTACTGCCATACGCCATACACCCACAGCTCAACCTGTTCTTCTCTCTGCGGACGGCGGCGATCATATCCTTAAGGGTTCCCATAGCCATCTCATATACAAAATTCAAAGGCAGCTCAAACCACTCATGTGTCGAGATTGGCCACAGCAGACACCTTACGCACTTTCTGTCAAACGCCGCGCCTACTCAATCACACCACGCCTTGTGGACACACCCCGGAGTCGTCCCTGGAGCTGCTCATTCCCGCGCTAATCTGCTCCAGTGCTCATGTCACCTACACCATCCAGAAGTATAGAAGGCACAATGCGCACCGGCTTCGAAGCGCCGAATATACAGCCAAACGTCGTACACTGTGAACTCACCCTTTTGGTTCCTTCGCAGACATCCGTCTCCCTATTCAACGCGCTTAGCGCTACGCCCTGCTCCACCCGCCCTCCCCACATACCGCAAGCGACCCATGTCTATGCCATAGCAGACGCCATACGCAGAGCCTGTGAAACAAAGCATCTACCGACACGCGTCAGACTCTGTGAAAGCACCATGTTCCCTGTTAAAATACCTCCATTCCCACACTTACCGTGCGCTAAGGCTTGCTCCCAGTTAAACCT
>NW_013574143.1:0-379 GCF_000499745.2 Eimeria mitis | reverse complement strand
GATTGGCCGTAGTAGACACCGCACGCACCTTCTGTGAAACACCGCATCTACTCAAACGCACCATGCATTGTCAAGAGACCTTGGAGCGCTCTCTGCGGGCGTTCATCCCCATATTCAGCTGGCTTAATGCAGACCTCAGCTGGTTTATCCGGAAGGTACCTAAAGCAACCCATGCGTATGCCATAGCAGACACAATACGCACGACCTGTTGCGCCACCGAGCCTGCCGACACACATCGCACACCGTGAACGCACCCTGTTGCTCTCTTCGCAGATGCCCGTACCCATAGTCAGCAAACCGCAAGCTGGCCTTGGATACGCATGTAAACGCGTATCAAGCCATGGGCGCGCAGAGGCAGGGCTAACTTAACAATCAATGG
>NW_013574142.1:1674-3632 GCF_000499745.2 Eimeria mitis | reverse complement strand
GGCGAGCTTCTGAAAAGCAGCAGCAACCGGTTAAATGCAAATCCCTTTTACCTGCTTCCGACAGGGGGCAGCAGCAGCAGCAGCAGCAGCAGCAGCAACATCTGCTGCTGCTGCTGCTGCTGCAGCAGATGCTGCAGCAAGTGCTGCTGCAGCAGCAAGGCTGCTGTCTCGATAACCCTATTTGTTTGGGATTGAGGGTTTAGGGTTTAGGGTTTTGTAGCTGCGTGAGGGAATTAAGGGGGCAATATATAGGGTTTAGGGTTTAGGGTTTAGGGTTTAGGGTTTAGGGTTTAGGGTTTAGGGTTTTGTAGCTGCGCCAGGGTATAGTAGCTTTGAAGGCATCCCAGTTGGGGGTCGAGCACTGCAGCAGCAACACAGACTGATGCTCAGCACCTGCTGTGTCCTGTTGCTGCTGCTGCTGCTGTTGCTGCTGCTGCTGCTGCTGCTGCTGTTGCTGCTGCTGCTGCTGCTGCTGCTGCACAATAGCAAGGCAAATTTTGGCTCTTTCCATACCTGCGGGCAAATCAAAGAGCATCTCTTGCTGCTGCTGCTGCTGCTGCAGTTGTTGCTGCTGCTGTTGCTGCTGCTGCTGCTGCACTTGAGGCTGCACCTGCTGTTGCTGCTGCTGCTGCTGCTGCTGCTGCTGCTGCTGCAGCAAAGCAACAACCTCAGAAAGGGGTGGGGTGTCTCCTGAGGAGACAGGCAGCAGCAGCAGATCCTCTGCAACCGCTTCATCTTCTTGCTGCTGCTGCTGCTGCTGCTGCTGCTGTTTCTGCTGCTGCTGCTCGCTGTTAGTGATGCAGCCACAGCAGCAGCAGACAGTGCCGCACGTCTTCAGCAGCAACCGCTTCGCAGCAACAACTCTCAAACAGTCCTGTTGCTGCTGCTGCTGCTGCTGCTGCTGCTGCTGCTGCTGTTCTGCTGCTGCTGCTCCGCGCTGCTGCAGCAGCAAACTGTGGGGTTCAACCCACCGCGGCCACAAGGATTCAACAAAAGAACGGACAGCCAGCTCACAGGGGCCCCCCATGGGTACACTGGGGGCCCCCCCCTGGTTAAGGGGGCCCCCCTGGGGGCCCCCCAGGGGGCCCCCCAGGGGGCCCCCTAGGGGGCCCCCTAGGGGGGCCCCCATGACCTCTGTATCTTCTTGCATGCGCCAGCCGTCGGGTTTCTTCCTCTGTGCCTTTGAAGGGGAGGAAGCAGCAGGCCGCGGCTGCTGCTGCTGCTGCTGCTGCTGCTGCAGCTGCTGCTGCTGCTGCTGCTGTTGCTGCGGTTGTTTTGCTGTGTAGGTTGAGTTAGGGTTTAGCGTTTCAATGCGGTCTCAGGGTTTAGGGTTTAGGGTTTAGGGTTTACAGCGCGGGAAGAAGAAATAGAATAAAACACAAGAGAAGAAACAGCAAAAAGATGCATAAATATATCAATGAGGGGCCCCTAGGGGGCCCCCAAAAAGATGAGCTGGGGGCCCCCCGGGGGCCCCCCTATGCGGGGGGCCCCCCAACCAAGGGGGCCCCCTGTGGCTATGTTATTAATTTTTTTTGTGTATTTAATTTTTATATAATTATTTATTTTTATTGTTTATTAATTATAATTATATTTTATTATATTTTTTGTTTATGCGGCAAAACAACTGCAGCAGATAGCCGCAGCAGGAGATACAGCAGCACGAGCAGCAGCAACATGCTGCTGCTGCGGCTCCAGCGGCCCCTGCAGCAGCAGCAGCAGCAGCAGCAGCAGCGGCTGCTGCTGCAGCTTAGCTCATGGAGGTGTCGAAGCACTGTAGCCTTCCCTAGCTATGCTGGTGTACCCCAGCAACAGCAACAGCAGCAGCAACGGCAGCAACAGCAGCAGCAGCAGCAGCAGCAACGACAGCAGCAGCAACAGCAGCAACAGCACAACGAGGGAGAGAAGAGTACGCCAAAGCGCCTTCAACAGCAGCAAACACACCAGCATCAACTGTCTAC
>NW_013574142.1:1407-1574 GCF_000499745.2 Eimeria mitis | reverse complement strand
CCCAGCAACAGCAACAGCAGCAGCAACGGCAGCAACAGCAGCAGCAGCAGCAGCAGCAACGACAGCAGCAACAACAGCAGCAGCAGCACAACGAGGGAGAGAAGAGTACGCTAAAGAGCCCTCAACAACAGCAAACACACCAGCATCAACTGTCTACGCAGCAGAGC
>NW_013574142.1:1226-1307 GCF_000499745.2 Eimeria mitis | reverse complement strand
CATCCCCCGTGTGTTGCTGCTGCATCCACAGTACGACCCCCAGGGCCCCACCCCGCAGCTGCTGCCGCACAACTACCTGCA
>NW_013574142.1:1024-1207 GCF_000499745.2 Eimeria mitis | reverse complement strand
GTGTCTATGCAGCAGAGGCTGCAGCAGACTGTGCAGCGTTTTGTCTTTTCGAGTGCTGTGAGGATCCGCAACATCCTTCGCAGCAGCAGCAGCAGCAGCAGCAGCAGCAGCAGCAGCAGGTTTGGTGGCTGGTGCAATTCAGGCCTCATTGATTGTGCTGCTGCGGGTGCTGCAGCAGAAACA
>NW_013574142.1:428-924 GCF_000499745.2 Eimeria mitis | reverse complement strand
GTGTCTATGCAGCAGAGGCTGCAGCAGACTGTGCAGCGTTTTGTCTTTTCGAGTGCTGTGAGGATCCGCAGCATCCTTCGCAGCAGCAGCAGCAGCAGCAGCAGCAGCAGCAGGTTTGGTGGCTGGTGCAATTCGGGCCTCATTGATTGTGCTGCTGCGGGTGCTGCAGCAGAAACACAGCAGCAGCAGCAGCAGCAGCAGCAGCAGCAGCTCGAGTTGCTGCAGCAGGCCATCCCCCGTGTGTTGCTGCTGCATCCACAGTACGACCCCCAGGGCCCCACCCCGCAGCTGCTGCCGCACGACTACCTGCAGCAGCAGCAGCAGCAGCAGCAGCAACAGCAGCAGGCAGCAGCAGCAGCTGGAGACAGAAGGGCCCAACGGCGGCAGCAGCAGAGACTGCAGCAGAAGCAGCAGCAGCAGCAGCAGCGGAAAAGTTCATCTAATCCCCCCTTTAGCCCGCAGCTAAACGTGTCTCCTGCTGCATCTGCTGCTGCAC
>NW_013574142.1:0-328 GCF_000499745.2 Eimeria mitis | reverse complement strand
GCTGGAGACAGAAGGGCCCAACGGCGGCAGCAGCAGAGACTGCAGCAGAAGCAGCAGCAGCAGCAGCAGCAGCAGCGGAAAAGTTCATCTAATCCCCCCTTTAGCCCGCAGCTAAACTTGTCTCCTGCTGCACCTGCTGCTGCACCTGCTGCTGCTGCTGCTGCTGCTGCTGCTGCAGTTGATGCTGCTGCTGCTGCTGCATGCATAGCTTCTCCGTCTGACTTCGAGTTCCCTTGGGGCTTTGGCCCTAGCGAGCGGCTGTACGCCTACCTCTGCAGCGTAGGCCCCCCAGCAGCAGCAGCAGCAGCAGCAGCAGCAGCAGCAGCAG
>NW_013574140.1:2226-3274 GCF_000499745.2 Eimeria mitis | reverse complement strand
AGTGCTGGAACAGGTTCACCTGCTCACCCATCTACAGCCAGCTAATCTGCAGCGCGTTACTGACCTCCCCAGCTAAGTTACTTTCTTGGAGGGTGGTAGATTCTCGCTCCACACGTTGTTTCCGCGATATCAGTAAATCGGAGCGAATGCATACCTGATTCATGTACAGCAGGCAATAAAACTGCGAGACCCAAGCGTTACAACGAAAAGGCGGTACGCTGTTCATTATGCTCAAGCGCAGTTATGTACGAGACAAAAAAGCCATCGTGAGAATCTCAGGGTAAAATCGTCAGTGTCGCACTGACGCTTCCGGCTCGTCAGTTTTGTATGTTGCATGTCTGCCACCAGACATCTTTGACGGCGACTTGACTGATGAAAATGATCGCACGCATGATGAGGCAGACTCTAAACTTTGGGAGTCAGAAGGTACGCGCATATCCAATGTAGGATGCAAGAAGTCGTATTTTTGAAGGTTGCGAAAAGCGTACGGAATTTTTGTAGCGTGCTCGCTTGCGTTGGACTGTGATTCCTGTGATCGGCGCGCTGTCCGCAGAGAAGGTCCTGCAACTTCTCAGCTGCAGGAACTTCTTCCGCACAGATTTGTCCATGCTGCATGCTTGGGAGTGCAATCGGTGAGGGTTCTGGTAAATGCAGGTTTGGTACCGTCTTGCTGCATTGGAGCGTTACGAATCAGGTAGTAAGCTTGATCTCCAGACGGTGAGTATGGCGGGGGCTGCGGCAGCGGGTTGAATAGTACATTCTACGAGCGGACGTGCAGGAAGACTGGAACAGGTTGACATCCTTGTCTGTTTACAACTCACTAATATGCAGCGCATTACTGGCCTAGCCAACTACATGCTTTCTTTGGGAGTGCCCGCTTGCACCCTCACACGCGAGATCAGTGGTTTGCCGCCTTGAATGCGTAGCTGAGGGGTAGAAAACAGGCGATGCAATTGCGAAGCCCATGAGATCAGTGGTTTTCCGCCTCGAATGCATAGCGGATGGGTGGAAGACATGCGATACGATTGCGAAGTCCATGAGCTACGTT
>NW_013574140.1:0-2000 GCF_000499745.2 Eimeria mitis | reverse complement strand
AAGCTTCGATTTGGGATAGTGCCATGCACCAGAAAGTATGCTTGGTCCCTTCACCCTGTTCGCGAACACCAATTTACAGCGATTGGAATGACGAGCCGTAAAGATATTTGGAAAGACCTTTGGCAGTGTGAGAAAGCGGAGGGACTAAACCGAACATTCTCACTGCACGGAAGTATGTCGTTGTGCCTCTGCCTTCTTTTGTGTGTGCAATGTGCGTACACAATAAGTCAGCGGGGGAAGCAAGCGCGATTTGAAGCGCATTAAATATGAATGCCCGCATCTGCGACCCCGTCACGGTTTGGTTGTTCTTGCTAGCCACTGAACACGTTTGGCGTTGGCTTGACGGACGAAAATGGTCGTAAGCATATTAAGGCAGAATCCGAATAACGGGACTCAGGAAGTAAGCGCATACTGAACATAGCATGCAGGCCTTCGGAAATATTCAGGTTGTCAAAAACCTACTGATTTATCATTGAGCGAAACGCCGGCATCTGGACAGCTGCAGACGCTCATCCCCGCGGATTTGTAGGTGCCGCATGCGTGACAATGCACTTCTTGACGCCCTGGAAAATTCAGTGCTGGACGCATGTCCGCAACAACGGATTACTATTTAGTTCGCTTGTGCTGCATTTGAGCTTCACAAATTAGGCAGTAAGCTTGGCCTCCACATGGCGTGTATGGCGGGTGCTGTGACAGCAGGTTTCGACACTACGCTGTTCGGACGGCAGTGTATGAAGGCTAGAACAGGTTCCTTCCCTCACCGACTTACAGCTACCATATCCGCAGCGCGTTACTGACCTCTCCAAGTAAGATGTTTTTCGCGGGAACGGTCGCCTGTACCCTTGCGTCTGACTTTCTCGAAATCAGTTTACAAGCGCCTCGAATGCATAGCTGACGGGAAGAAAACAGGCGTTACCGTTGCAAAGCCCATTCGTGGAAAGGCGGTACGCTTTCACTCTTCAAGTTGCCCAGGCGCAGGTTTATCCTTGTCGAGAAAAAAGTAGTGGGAATCACAAGAAAAGCCCCAAGCAGTCCAACGGCGAATTCAGGCAAATTCAAACCGTGCACCCACATTCTCCAAGCAGTTGGGTTTCGGTGACCTTCACTTGTCCCTGCATTGTTTTTTTGGTCAATGAACTGTGGGCAGCAGAGCTGCGGAAATTGCTCTACAACCTTCGACCTTGGCTAATGTCATGCACCAGAGAGTATGACTCGCCTCTAGACCCTCTCCGCGAAACCGATTTACAGCGATTGAAATGAAGAAATTTCACAATATTTCGTTCTTTTGATGAGTGTATGGATGGAGCGTTCTATGCATAAGAGTCGCACTGCATGCAAATCTGTCGTTGTGCATCTTGTTGTGTAGGTGCAGTATATGTAAATGATGTGAGTCGTACGTGCACACCGTAACTAAACAGAGGTCATCCTACAGATGGTACGCGTACTTTTCCTGGGCATGGTTTGTTTCTGAAAGGGGCCAGTCTTTGAGTAAAGGAGTTCAGTAACAGAGTTCAGTGGCAAAAAGGGATTGTCCGTGACAATACGGAATGGGCACTCACTAGGCGGTGAGTTTCGAATGTTAAGTAAAACACGCTTACCAGGGGCTTTCTAGAGCTAGAACAAGCTTTCAAAAAAGCACGCCGGAAGAGGCTCTCGAAAGAAAAGTCATTAATGCATAAAACTTTTAGAAATATGAGATTTGTCGTCAGCATTTTTCAACTGAGGTTGCTTGTCGGTGTTGACGTTTCGTGCACCGAGGAAAACTTGTGTTTGCAGAAACAGCAGGCGCCTGGATTGTTGAAGGTTGAAGAATGGTGTGCAACAGAAAGTGCGCCTGATTTGAATGCTAAGATGGACAAAACCTGCCGGCAAAGTTTTATGGCACTGAAAAGTCTTTGAGCTGGCCAAGAGGCAGCTTAAATTGTGAACCCCATCATGACGCAGGGTTACCTGTGCCTTGAGCCAAAAAAGTGTTTTTGAACCTGCCTGACAGGGTGATT
>NW_013574139.1:2935-3275 GCF_000499745.2 Eimeria mitis | reverse complement strand
ATATATTATATATATATATATATATATATATATATATATATACGTATATAAATTAATTAATGTTTTTTTTATTATTACAACAAAGGCAGTTGCAGTGGCGGCCCTTTAGCTGCTGCAACCGCTTGCATGCATCTCCAAGCTCTACAAAGCCCCAAAACTTCTGCATGCATGCATGCATGCATGCATGCGTTTGTTTGTATATATATTTACTACGCTATAAACATTTATATTATAATACTTTTGTGTGTGGGGCCCCGCTGCAGGGGGCGGGAGACGACTGCTCCCCTTTTGTGGGGTCTGGGATCGGATCCCAGTGCAGCAGCAACTGCAGCGCATGCAT
>NW_013574139.1:1250-2877 GCF_000499745.2 Eimeria mitis | reverse complement strand
AAAAAAAAAAAAAAAAAAAAAAAAAAAAAAAAAAAAAAAGCAGAGGGGGGTGTGTTTCTACATACATAATACATACATTCCTAAACCCTAAATTATTTTATAATATATATTTATATATTTATTTTTATATATTTATGTTTATATATTTATATATATTTATATATTTATAGAGTAAGAGAAAAACACCACCACCACCTGTGTGCTGCTGCATGCATGCAGCAGCACACGGTGTATATAGACATATTGCTATAGGTATTGAAAGCTATTATGTATATATAAATAAAAACAAAATAAAAAATAAAATAAAATAAAATAAAAAAAAGAGAGACAGAGAGAAAGACATACAAACACAGCCACGAGCTGTATATACACCAGAGCAGAAACGGATGGAACTGAGTGATGCTGGGGTGTATAGGCAGCTTATTTTGTTGCTAATTTATTAAAAAATATATTTATTAAATTAAAATATATTTATTTATATAAAAAAAGCAAAAAAAAACAAAAAAAAACAACAGAGTAGCAGCACAAGGAGAGAAACAGCTACCGCCCGCCCCCCTGCTGGTGTTTCCGCTGTAGTGTATTCATATTTTTGTTTTTTTTTGTTTTATCTTTGAATAAATTTAATTATTTTTAGTTTATTTATTTAAATTTATTTTATTTTTTTCTCAAAAAGAAAAAAAAATGAGGAGTATAGCCTTGCGGCTGCTCGCTCCGGCGGTCGTTGCTGCTGCTCTGCTTCATGGTGATGGTGGGTTTCTGTGTTTATTTTTTTATTTTTTTATTTTTATTTTATTTATTTATATCTATTTATTTTATTTTATTGTGTTTTTCCTCTTTATTTGCGTCTAAATGCTGCTGCTTTCTCCCCCCTGCTCTCAGCTGTATGCAGCAACCATGAACACGTATTTTCAGGTGTATAGGCAGCTCCAATTCAACTTTTTAAACTGCTGCAGACTTACCTCTTTGCTTTCTTGCTGCTGCAGCTGCAGCAGCAGCAGCAGCAATCCTCAACAAACGCACGCAGCCTGCTGCTGCTGCTGCTGCTGCAGCTGCTGCTGCTGTGTTGCTGCTGCTGCCAAACTTGTACACAAAAGACAAAGCGAGACGCAGCTGGAGAACCTTAATTGAATGCAACTGTTGTGCTGCTGCTGCTGCTGCTGCTGTTGCTGCTGCTGCTGCTGTTGCTGCTGCTGTGTTGTTTTTTGTGTATACTTGCAGCTGCATACTATACGCATGCATCAGAGGATACCGAAGCAGCAGCAGCAGTTGCTGCTGGTGGAGATGAAGCAGAGCCAGCAACAGCAGCAGATGCAGCAAGTGGAGCAACAGCAGCAGGATCAACAGTAGCAGCAGCAGCAGCAGCAGCAACAGCAACAGAAACAGCAGCAGAAGATAAATCTATACAAGAAACAACAGACACAACAGCCAAAGGAATACTAGAAAAGCTGAAGCAGTTCCCCGGCCTCGGCGAGCATGGAGCCGGGCTGCTGCAGCTAGCTGAGGAGGGGCTCGGTATACAGGCCAGCAAGTGGGAGCTCAAGAAGATGGTGCCGATGCTCCTAGACCTACAAAAGAACGTTCATGAACACTATAGTATGTGTTTGTTTTATTTTATTTTATTTTGTTT
>NW_013574139.1:968-1235 GCF_000499745.2 Eimeria mitis | reverse complement strand
TTTTTTTTTTTTTTTTTTTTTTTTTTTTTTTTTTTTTTTTTTTTTTTTTTTTTTTTTTGTTTGGTGGTTGCTGCTTTTGTTTTACTTACTTTCGAGTTCCTGCTGTATCTGAGGCTCTTGTGGCATATGCTAAACCCTAAACCCTAAACCCTAAACCCTAAACCCTAGAAACCGTAGAGTGCAGTTAGTAGTTAATAAATTATTTTCTGGGGTTTATGGAGGGGGAATTTAAAAAGAAAGAAGGCGGAGAAGTGTATTGAGAGGAGG
>NW_013574139.1:389-957 GCF_000499745.2 Eimeria mitis | reverse complement strand
ATATATATATATATATATATATATATATATATATATATATATATATATATATATATATATATATGTTTCTCTATCTGCATGAAGTGCAGCCCTTCATTGCGATCTCTGTTTTTTTTTTCTCCGGGTTTAATGTTTAGGGTTTAGGGTTTAGGGTTTAGGGTTTTAGGGTGTTTTATGGGTGTGTTTATGGTGGGGTTGCAGTGCTTACGAAGGGAAACGGAAAGTACAAACCCTCTTCTTTGTTGACGCGGGTGGTGGGCCAGAAATCAAGAAACCGGGTGATCCGATCGATGAAAAATTTCGCTCCAGATACTGACGATGGAGAATTAATTCAACAATTAGATATTGTTACGGTAAATTTAATTTTAAATTTGCTTTCTAACGATAGTTTATTTATATAATCAACAAACATGAACAGAAACCACTGAGCTGAGCTGCCTATACACCCCAGGGTGTATAGGCAGCTTAGCGCTTTCCATTCAAGTTTCAGTTTTTTAGTGCTTTCTTGTATTTCATTTTTCATGAATTATATAAAAAAATAAATTAATTTTTATTTTTTTGATTTATT
>NW_013574139.1:0-345 GCF_000499745.2 Eimeria mitis | reverse complement strand
TTTTTTTTTTTTTTTTTTTTTTGCATGCAGCAACTTCTGCACGAGTTGCACACCAACCCAAAGAACAGCGTACATGAAATAATGCAGACGGTTTCAAATGCTGTTGGTTTTAATTTAGAAGATGAAGATATGAAGGAGTTGACGGGTCACATGAAGTGGGCTCATGACCTGATGGAAAAGGTATTTACTTTGTTGCCGTCGTCGCTTAAAGGTGGGAAAGCAGAAGAATTGTGAATTTTATTTATTTATATTTTATTTGGATATTTATATATGAAAGTATATATTAATATTTATTTAGAATAGATCTATATATATATATTCTATATATATATATATATATATATA
>NW_013574138.1:0-1750 GCF_000499745.2 Eimeria mitis | reverse complement strand
CTGCAGCAGCGAATGCATGGAGAAAGCAGAGAGAAGCGCTCTGCTGCTGCTGCTGCTGCTGCTGCTGCTGCTGTTGCTGCTGCTGCTGCTGCTGCTGTTGGCGAGAGCCAGGGGAGCATCTACTTGCATCTCAGTGTCGTATTTGTTTTGCTGCTGCTGCTGCTGCTGCTCGTGCTGCAGTTGCTGCTGCTGCTGCTGCTGCAGTTCAAGCTGCTGCAGCAGCAGCAGCAGCTCCTCCGTATCTACAACTAGATGGGGTGTATGCGCAGCAAAGCCAGCAGCAATAAGTAAATCAATAGGCAGCAGCAGGGGGCCCCCATACCCTATTTGCTTCTGCTGCTGCTGCAGCAGCAAGCAGCTGTCCATACACCCCAATAAACAAAAACCTAAAACCTCATTATAATTATATAATTTTGCTGCTGTTACGTCTCCTATTGCAACAGATATTATCACCTGCTGCAGCAGCAGCAGCAGCTGCTGCTGCTGCTGCTGCTCCTCCTCCTCATCCTCATCGTCGTCCTCTGCTGCCCCCCATGTACTGCTGCTGCTGCTGCTGCTGCTGCTGCTGCTGTGGTCTTCTGCTTCTGCTGCTGCTGCTGCTGCTAGCCGGTGTCTTATAACCCGCAGCAGCTGGCGGTGCAGCAGCAGCGATGCTGTTGTTTGCTGCCCCAGCAGCAGCAGAGAGAGCTGAGATGCAGCAGCAACTCCTGCTTGTTTTGTTCTTGCTGCTGCTGCTGCTGCTGCTGCTAGCTTTGCTGCTGCAGCATACTGACGCCCCAGCAGCACAGACACACGAGGCCCTTCATCCAGCAGCAAATCTATACAACACGTTCCACTCCTGCTGCAGCAGCTGTTGCTGCTGCTGCTGCTGCTGCTGCTGCTGCTGCTGCTGTTGCTGTTGCTGCTGCTGCTGCTGCAAATGGCTCTACCTGTCCCGCCTGCAGCCTCCGTAAAAGCACAGCAGCAAATACATCCCTCTATCTGCTGCTGCTGCTGCTGCTGTTGCTGCTGCTGCTGCTGCTGCTGCTGTTGCTGCTGCTGCAGCAGCAGCAGGTCGAGGGAAAAGATGCTGCAGCTGCTGCCGTGGCGCAGCAGCAGCCGCTGCAGCAGCGGCGGCGGCAGCGTATCAGCAAGGTTCTCTGTTAGCTTTTGGTGCTGCTGCTGCAGCTGCATGCATGCACACTTGCTGCTCCCTTCTCTCTCCTCCTGCTGCTCCTGCTGCTGCTGCTGCTGCTGCTGCTGCTGCTGCTGCTGCTGCTGCTGCTGCTGCTGCTGCTGCTGTGTTTGGGTGGTGGGGCCTATATATACAAGCATAACATCCGCCCCTAGTAGCTGCGGCAATGTAACCGGCTCAGGCAGAGTAATTCTCCTTCGCTGCTGCAGCTGCTGCTGCTGCTGCTGCTGCTGCTGCAGCTGCTGCTGCTGCTGCTGCTGCTGCTGCTGCTGCAGCAGCACTGGTGCTAGCCCTATGGCGCCGTCTTCTCTAACAGCAACACGAAACACCTTTCTGCTGCAGATGCTGAGAAACTGCTGCCCCTCAATTACTTCTATTTGTTCTCTCACTTCTACTCTTGCTGCTGCTGCTGCTGCTGCTGCTGCTGCTGCTGCTGCTGCTGCTGCTGCTGCTGCTGCTGGTGGTAGTTGATGAGGACCCAGGAAGCAAAGCTGCGAAGCACGCATAGCTGGCAGTTTATATAACTCGAAATATTGCTGCTGCGCTGGATCAGCTAGCAGCACCTCTTGCTGCTGC
>NW_013574137.1:3314-3456 GCF_000499745.2 Eimeria mitis | reverse complement strand
AATAAATAAATAAATAAATAAATAAATAAATAAATAAATAAATAAATAAATAAATAAATAAATATATAAACAAATAAATATATAAACAAATAAAAAACAGACAGAAGTGTACACGGTGTCTCGCTGCTGCAGATACACCTCA
>NW_013574137.1:3036-3214 GCF_000499745.2 Eimeria mitis | reverse complement strand
CTCCAGCTGTTTATTATTTTTTTGTTTTTTTTTTATTTTATTTTATTTTTTTTTATTTTGTTTTGTTTTTGTTCTTTTGTTGTTGCTATTGTTGCTGTTGTTGCTGCTGTTTTTTTATTGTTTTTTTTATTGTTGTTGTTGCTCTCCTTGTTTTTCTTCTTCGTATATATAAATACAT
>NW_013574137.1:1837-3020 GCF_000499745.2 Eimeria mitis | reverse complement strand
ATATATATATATATATATATATATATATATATATATATATATATATATATATGTATATATATATATACATGTATATGTATATATATATATTCTTCCCCTTTCTTTTTCTGTTCCTTTTCTTTTTCTTTTCTTTTTCTTCTCGTTTTTTTTTCTTTGTTGTTGCTTAACCCCACCCACCAACAGAAATGCATAGAAACAACCAAAACCCCTAACCCCTAAACCCTAAACCCTAAACCCTAAACCCTAAACCACTCAACGCTTTGAGGGGCCCATCCCCCCCGACCGCCACCACTTATCCCCCCTTGCCCCCTCTCCCCCCTTCCCTGGCGGCTTCTGCAGCAGGCGCACTAACTCAGAAGAAGAAGAAGAGGAAACACCGGGGCCCTGCAGGGGGGCCCCCTCATGGGGGCCCTCAAGGGGGCCCCCCTGCTGCTGGGGGCCCTGCTGGGGGCCCTCCATGGGGCCCTGCTGCTGCGGTACCTGCGCCAGGGGGCCCTGCTGCGGGGGGCTCAGCTGTTGGGGGCCCCGCTGCTGCGGGAGAACCTGCTGGGGGGCCCCCTGTGGGGGGGCCTGCTGCGGGGGGAGGACCTGCTGGGGGCCCCGCTGCTGGGGGCCCTGCTGCGGGGGGCCCGGCTGGGGGTCCTGCTGGGGGCCCCGCCCGTCGAAGCTCTGCTGGGGGGCCTGTTGCGGGCCCCGCTGCTGAGGGCCCTGCTGGGGGCCCCACTGTTGCGAACCCTGCTGCTGGGGGCCCTGCTGGGGGGCCCGCGGTTGAGAACCCCTCTGGGGGCCCTGCTGGGGGCCCCACAGTGGGGGGGCCCTTTTTGGGCCCTGCTGAGGGCCCCGCCCCTGGGGGCCCCGCTGCTCCGAGCCCTGGGGGGGGCCCTGAAGGGGGCCCTGCTGCGGGGGGCCCATAAGGGGGCCCTGCTGCTGGGGGCCCTGAGGTGGGCCCTGCTGCTGGGGGCCCAGAAGGGGGCCCTGCTGCGGGGGGCCCTGAAGGAGGCCCTGAAGGACGCGATGGTGCTGGGGGCCCTGCGGGGGGGCCCGCGGTTGGGGGCCCTTCTTGGGGCCCTGCTGGGGGCCCCGCTCTTGGAGGCCCCACTCCGCCGTGCCCTGAAGGGGGGCCCCTTGCTCGGGGTCCTGAAGGGTACCCTGCTGCTGGGGGCCCTGCTGGGGGCCCCGCTGT
>NW_013574137.1:0-1737 GCF_000499745.2 Eimeria mitis | reverse complement strand
GCTGCGGGGGGCCCGGCTGGGGGTCCTGCTGGGGGCCCCGCCCGTCGAAGCTCTGCTGGGGGGCCTGTTGGGGGCCCCGCTGCTGAGGGCCCTGCTGGGGGCCCCGCTGTTGCGAACCCTGCTGCTGGGGGCCCTGCTGGGGGGCCCGCGGTTGAGAACCCCTCTGGGGGCCCTGCTGGGGGCCCCACAGTGGGGGGGCCCTTTTTGGGCCCTGCTGAGGGCCTCGCCCTTGGGGGCCCCGCTGCTCCGAGCCCTGGGGGGGGCCCTGAAGGGGGCCTTGCTGCGGGGGGCCCATAAGGGGCCCCTGCTGCTGGGGGCCCTGAGGTGGGCCCTGCTGCTGGCGGCCCTGCTGCTGGGGGCCCTGAAGGGGGCCCTGCTGCTGGGGGCCCATAAGGGGGCCCTGCTGCGGGGGGGCCTGAAGGAGGCCCTGAAGGACGCGATGGTGCTGGTGGCCCTGCGGGGGGGGCCGCGGTTGGGGGCCCTTCTTGGGGCCCTGCTGGGGGCCCCGCTCTTGGAGGCCCCACTCCCCCGTGCCCTGAAGGGGGGCCCCTTGCTCAGGGTCCTGAAGGGTACCCTGCTGCTGGGGGCCCTGCTGGTGGCCCCGCTGCTGGGGGCCCCTCACCTCCTGGCCCGGAAGGGGGCCCTCGTCATCGGAAGCCTCAAGGAGGCCCTGAAGGATGCTCTGCTGCGGGGGGCGCTGCTGGGGGCCCTGCTGGGGGGCCCTCGGTTGGGGGCCCTGCGGGGGGCCCCGCGGTTGGGGGCCCCGCCCCTCCTGGCCCTGAAGGGGGCCCTCCTCATCGGCGTCCTCAAGGAGCTCCTGAAGGATGCTCCGACGCGGGGGGCCCTGCTGGGGGGCCCCCGGTTGGGGGCCCCTCTTTGGGCCCTGCTGAGGGCCCCGCTGAATGGTGCCCTGCTGGGCCTGCTGGGGGCCCCCCTGCTGGCTGCCCGTCTGTTGCGGGCCCTGCTGCCGAACGCCCAGCTGCTGGGGGGCCCCAAGCGGGGAGCCCTGAAGGGGCCCCCCCTGCTGGGGCACCTGTAGGGGCCCCCCATGCCGGGACCCATAGAGGGGGCCATAAAGGGGGCCCTGGAGGGTACTTTGCTGCAGGGGGCCCCACTGGCTCTGCAAGGCCCCCACTCCACCCAGTCGAACGTCTCGCAACTGGGGGCCCCCCAGAGGGAATCGAGGGCCCCCAAGGGGCCCCTGGCGGGGGCTTTGTATGGGGGCCCCCTGTCCTGTTTGTAAAGGGGTGGGTCGCATTGGTGTCGGCCGGGTGAGGCCCTGATGTTGGGGGCCCCCCTGGGGGCCCCTGAAGGCGCTTTGTGAGCGGAATCTATTCCCTAGGACTCTCCGCCACAGACTCTGCCGCAGGGGGCCCCGGTGGGGGCCCCGGTGGGGGCCCCCGTGGGGGCCCTGTACCTGTGCAGGAACCTGCTGCTGCGCCCAGGGGCCCTGGTGGGTCCCTTGGAGTGGGCCCTGGTGGGTCCCCTGGAGGGGGGGGCCCTGATGGGTGCCCTGGCGGGGGCCCTGGTGGGGGCCCTGCGGGGAGGGGGCCCCCTGGCTGTGTATTGTTGTTGAGCTGATGCCTCGGGGTTGGTGCGGGGGGGTGGTGAATATGTTGTTTCTCCATAGAAAAGGAAAATGAGTGGTGGTTGGGTCTGTTGGTGGTGTTATAGAGGATAGATCGGGTACAGTTTGTAGGTCTCCGTGTGTATTTTTTTTTTTTTTTTTTTTTTTTT
>NW_013574136.1:17136-17578 GCF_000499745.2 Eimeria mitis | reverse complement strand
CTGCTGCTGCTGCTGCTGCTGCTGCTGCTGCTGGTGTGTCTATGCAGCTGCAGCAAAGCAGCAAGTTTTATTGTTTAAAATAAAAATAAAAAAACAAAAGAAGGAAGAAGATTTCAGCAGAAGACAGCTGCTGCAGCTGCGGGCGGTGGTGGTGCCCGTGCTGCTGCTGCTGCTGCTGCTGCTGCAGTTGCTGCTGCTGCTGCTGCTGCTGCTGCTGTTGCTGTTTCAGATCAACACGAGCTGCTGCTGCTGCATCATAAAGACAAATATTTTTTTATTTTTAAATTTATTTTGCTGCTGCTGAAAAAAAACAAAAAGAAGAGAAGACGAACACAGCCTGAGGCCGCGAGGACGGGCAGAGCAAGCCACCGGTCCTGCTGCTGCTGCTGCTGCTGCTGCTGCTGCTGCTGCTGTTGCTGCTGCTGCTGCTGTTGCTGCTGCT
>NW_013574136.1:16960-17036 GCF_000499745.2 Eimeria mitis | reverse complement strand
TGCAGTTGCTGCTGCTGCTGCTGCTGCTGTTGCTGTTTCAGATCAACACGAGCTGCTGCTGCTGCATCATAAAGAC
>NW_013574136.1:14434-16051 GCF_000499745.2 Eimeria mitis | reverse complement strand
ACTAGGTCTCCTCCTGTGTGTAGCTGTATAAAGTTTAGGGTTTAGGGTTTAGGGTTTAGGGTTTAGGGTTTTTGTTTGCGGCAGCAGTCAAGGAGGTTGCTCGTGCTGCAGCAGCACCTCTATCTCATTCTATAGATCTAGGGTTTAGGGTTTAGGGTTTAGGGTTTAGGGTTTGTTGCTGGTTGTTTCCGTTCCAGTACTGGGCGTTGCATCGANTAGGGTTTAGGGTTTAGGGTTTAGGGTTTGTTGCTGGTTGTTTCCGTTCCAGTACTGGGCGTTGCATCGATGCTGAGGGTTTGAGTAAACCCTCATTTAGGGTTTAGGGTTTAGGGTTTAGGGTTTAGGGTTTATAAAGAAGACAAACCCTAAACGGCAGCAAAAAGAAAACCCCACATATCCTGTCTTTGTCTTTTATTTATTTATTTATTTTTTTCTGTCTCTCTTCTCTCTTTTGTTTGTTTTTTTATTTGTCTCCTTTCTTTCTTTTGTCTCTTTCTTTCTTCTTTCTCTTTCTTTCTGTCTCCTTTTTCTTCTCTCTTTTGTCTCTTTTCTCTCTTTTGTTTCTTTATTTCTGTCTCCTTTATTTCTTCTGTCTCCTTTCTCTCTTTTGTCTCTTTCTCTCTTCTTTCTCTTTCTTTATTTTGTCTCTTTCTTTCTGTCTCCTTTCTTTTTCCTTCTTTCTCTTTCTTTTTTCTTTCTCTTTCTGTCTTCTGTCTCCTTTCTTTTTTCTCTTTTTTTCTTCTTTCTGTCTCTTTATTTCTGTCTCTTTATTTCTGTCTCCTTTATCTCTTCTGTCTCCTTTCTCTCTCTCTTTCTTTCTGTCTCCTTTCTCTTTCTTTCCTTCTTTTGTCTCTTTCTTCTGTCTTTTCTGTTTTGTCTCTTTCTTCCTTCTGTCTCTTTCTTTCTCTTTCTTTCTCTTTCTTTTTATCTCTTTCTGTCTCTTTCTTTCTTTTGTCTCTTTCTTTCTGTCTCTTTTCTTTTCTCTCTTTCTTTCTGTCTCCTTTCTTCTCCTTTTTTTCTGTCTCTTTCTTTTGTCTCTTTCTTTCTGTCTCCTTTTTTTCTTTTGTCTCTTTATTTCTTCTGTCTCTATCTCTCTTCTTTCTCTTTCTTTCTGTCTCTTTTCTCTCCGCTGTCTCATTTTTTCTTCTTTCTTTGTCTTTCTTTATTCTGTCTCTTTCTTTTTGTCTCCTGCTGTCTCTTTCTTTATTTCTTCTGTCTCTTTCTTTCTGTCTCCTTTCTTCTTTTGTCTCCTTTTTTCTGTCTCCTGTTTGTCTTTTGTTGTTTATTATACCTTTTTTTTGTTTTTATAAATATTTTTCTTCTTTGCATGCATTGGGGTGTATAGGCAGCTCAAATTCCTTTGTTTGTCCCCCCATACATATACATGTATATATATATATATATATATATATATATATATATATATATATATATATATATATATACATATATATAAACATTTTTTATTGTCTTTGTTCTATTTATTTATATTTGTCTCCTTTCTGTTTCTGTCTTTGTTTTATTTATTTATATTTGTCTCCTTTCTGTCTCTGTCTCCTTCTTTGTTTTATTTATTTATTTTTGTCTCCTTTCTTTATTTGTATAAAAGAAAAATAC
>NW_013574136.1:13166-13825 GCF_000499745.2 Eimeria mitis | reverse complement strand
TTTTTTTTTTTTAATTCTATAGAGACTGCTGCGCATACAAAGGTGCTGCTGCTGCTAGCAGCAGCAGCAGCAGCAGCAGCAGCAGCAACAACAACAGCAGCTTGCATTTGTTTACGGATGCGGAGCAAATCGCTTGAAGGCATTTGCTGTTGCTGCTGCTGCTGCTGCTGCTGCTGCTGCTAGCAGCAGCAGATATATCGAGCTGCCTCAATAAATCTGACGTGCAGCAGCAGCAACAGCAACTGCAGCAGCAGCAGCAGCAGCAGCAGCAGATCGAAGCCACAGAAGCTTTGTTGCAGTTGCAGCTCGCCCCCAGCGACCTACAAATCTATGACTGGCGGCGCTGCTGCTGCTGCTGCTGCTGCTGCTGTTGCTGCTGTTGCTGCGGCTGCTGCTGCTGTTGCTGCCGTTGCTACTACTACTGCTACTGCTGCAGCTACTGCTACTGCTGCTGCTGCTGCTGCCCTTGCTAATACTACTGCTGTTGCTACGGCTACTGCTGCTGCTGCTGTTGCAGCGGCAGCACAGCAGCAGCAGCAGCAGCTGCTGCTGCTGCTGCTTGCCTTTACAAGCCCATAGCCTAGCAGCCAGTGTATTACAGCTCAACAGAGCTGCATGTACACCTCATAACAGTACATAAATACATACTACTGCGGCAG
>NW_013574136.1:12949-13132 GCF_000499745.2 Eimeria mitis | reverse complement strand
GCAGGAGCGCAGCAGGCGCAGCAGCAGCAGCAACACAGCAGCAGCAGCAGCAGCAGCAGCAGCAGCAGCAGCAGCAGAAAGCGAAGCCCTGTTGGGATTCTTCTTATATTGGGGTTTATAAATAAACTAAATTTAATAAAATTAAAAACATATTATAACATTTAATTATGCAGCAACAAATAA
>NW_013574136.1:9815-12885 GCF_000499745.2 Eimeria mitis | reverse complement strand
GGCGGCGGCGGCTCGTCTGCATGCAGCAGCAGCAGCAGCAGCAGCAGCCGCAGCAGCAGCAGCAGCCCCAGATACCACGGTTAGCTGCAGCAGCAGCAGCAACAGTATCGCAACTTTTGCTGCAGCGGATTTGCTGCAGCAGCAGAATCGTACAACAGCAGCAGCAGCAGCAGCAGCAGCAGCGGGACCGCTGCAGCAGCAACTGCTGCTCAACCAGCAGCAGCAGCAGCAGCAGCAGCAGCAGGAACTGCAGAAGAACCTGAAATGCGCTGCATGCGCGCAGCAACATGGAGTCAGGAGCAGCAGAGTTGCTGCAGCAGCAGCTGCAGGGGTTGTTGGAGCAGCAGCATCGACTGCAGCAGCAGCAGCAGCAGCAGCAGCAGCAGCAGCAGCAGACACAACCTCACCAGCAGCAGCTACCACAGCAGCGGCAGCAGCAGCAGCAGCAGCAGCAGCTGTCTTGGTTGAATACAGTGCTCCCGGTGCGAGACGCAGCGTCAGGGGCAGCAGCAGCAGCAGCAGCAGCAGCAGCAGCAACAGCAGCAGCAGCAACAGCAACAGCAGCAATGAAGGAGGAGACGCCAGCAGCAGCAGGAGGCAACACAGCAGCAGCGGCTTCTATATCAACAACTGCTTCTGCTGCTACTGCTGCTGTTTCTGCTGCAGCAGATGCAGCCGAAGCAGCAGCTGGCAGCAGCTTGCTGCAGCAGGAGGAGCCCGCGAGTGACAAGCAGCAGCAGCAGCAGCAGCAGCAGCAGCAGCATACAAGTGCATCTGTTGCTGCTCTTTTGGCGTTGAGGCGACAGCATCTGCATCAGTACCAGCTGCAGCAGCTGCAGCAGCAGCGCATGCATAGGTTGCAGCAGCAGCAGCTACAGCTGCTGCAGCAACAAGCTGCAGCAGCAGCACCAGCAGCAACACCAGCAGCAGCAGCAGCAGCAGCAGGAGCAGACAGCCCCAGCGAAACTCACCCGCATGCAATGCCCCCAACAGCAGCAGAGAAGAGCCTCCCTGCTGCAGGTGAGGGTTTAGGGTTTAGGGTTTAGGGTTTAGAGTTTAGGGTTTAGGGTTTAGGGTTTAGGGTTTGGGGTTCATCTTGCTGGCAGCATGACTCAGTAATGCGGCTGTTGCTGCTGCTACTGCTGCTGTTCCTGTTGCTGTTGCTGTTGGTGCTGCTGCTGTTGTTGTTGCTGCTGCTGTTGTTGTTGCTGCTGCTGCTGTTGCTGTTACTGCTTTTGCTGCTGCTGCTGCTGTTGCTGTTGCTGCAGACAGTTCCCCAGACCTTGCAGCAAGGCTGCTAGAGAGCAGCGCAGCAGCAGGACATCTGCTGCTGCAGCAGGAGCAGCAGCAGGAGCAGCAGCAGCAGCAGCAGCAGCATGCGCTTCGCACTGCAGCAGCAGGAGCTGCAGATGTGGGTGCGGGAGCCTCTGCTGCAGCAGGAGCAGCACATCAGCTGCAGCAGCTGCAGCAACTGAAGCAGCAGCAGCAGCAGCAACTGCAGCAGCTGAAGCAGCAGCAGCAGCAACAAGCGTCACTGTTGAGCTTGCAGCAGCAAGCAGCTGTTGCAGCAGCAGCAGCAGCGCAGCGGCAGCAACAGCAGCAGCAGCTAGCACTACACTTGAATCAGGAGACAGCAGCAACAAACCCAGCAGCAGCAACAGCAGCAACAGCAGCAACAGCAGCAGCAGCAGCAGCAGATGCGAGAAGCTTCCTCTTGGAGCAGCCCACAAGCAGAGCAGCAGTGCTGCTTGCTGCGCTGCAGAAGCAAACGCTGCAGCAGCAGCAGCAGCAGCAAGACCCCTCCGCCCCGCATGCAGCAGCATCACGCTCAGGTAGGCCTTATGTATATATCAGCAGCAGCAGCAGCAGCAGCAGCAGCGGCAGCTGCAGCAGCAACTGCAGCAGCTGCAGCAGCTGCAGCAGCTGCTGCTGCTGCACCACTCAATAAAAGCGGCTGAAGCAGATGATTAGCTGCTGCTGTTGCTGTTGCTGCTGCTGCTGCTGCTATTGCTGCTGCAGTTGTTGCTGCTGCGGCTGCTGCTGTTGCTGCTGTTGTTGTTGTTGCTGCTGCTGCTGCTGCTGCGCTGCTCCGCCTTCTGACGTTGCAGTGATGGCTTTGTAGCGAAGGCCCATGTCAACGCTTATATGTTTGCTGCTGCTGCTGCTGCTGCTGCTGTTGCTGCTGCTGCTGCTGCTGCTGTTGTTGCTGCTGCTGCTGCTGTTGCTGCTGCAGCTGCCTTGTACTTGAATGCTTTGTTGCCGCAGCAAGGAGCAGCAAACCGACAGCAGCAGGAGCAGCGTGCTGCTCGTCTGCTGCAGATGCAGCAGCAGGCTGTAGCAGCAGCTGCTGTTGCTTCATCATACAAGCTGCAGCAGCTGCAGCAGCTGCAGTTGCTGCAGCAGCTGCAGCAGAAGCAGCAGCAGCTGCAGCAGCAGCATATGAGTGAGTCTCCAGGCTCAGCTGCTGCTTCTCCTGCAGCAGCAAGAGCGCAGCCAGCAGCAGATCTAGCAGCAGCAGCAGCAGCAGCAGCAGCAACCAGCGCCCCGGCGTCTGTCGCAGCGACAGCTGCTGCTGCTGCTGCAGCACATGCAGCGCAGCAACAGCAGCAGCAGCAGCAGCAGCAGCAGCAACAAGGAACTCCCGTTGCAGCAGTGGACAATTGGGTGCAGGTATGCTGCAGAAACGTCAACAGCAACAGCAGCAGCAGCAGCAGCAGCAGCAGCAGCAGCAACTGCTGCTGCTGCTGCTGCTGCTGCTGCTGCTGCTGCACAGCACTTATTACATTTATTTTAGGCTTACAGAGTCTCTGCTTCAGCCGTCTCTTCACTTTCTTTTTTTTCTTTTTTTTTCTTTTTTTGTCTCTTCTTTTCTTTTCTTTTTTTCTTTTGTCTTTTGTCTCTTCTTTGTTTGTCTTTTCTTTTTTTCTTTTATTTTTTGTCTCTTCTTTTTTGTCTCCTCTTTTTCTGTTTCTCTTTCTGTCTCCTTCTGTCTCCTCTTGTGTCTCTTTTTCTGTCTCTGTTTTTTTTTTTATTTATTTATTAGGTAAGGAGGGAGACAGAGACAAAAGGG
>NW_013574136.1:9424-9715 GCF_000499745.2 Eimeria mitis | reverse complement strand
AAAAAAAAAAAAAAAAAAAAAAAACAAAAAAAAATAAAAATAAAAAATAAAAAAAATAAAAATAAAAAAAAATAAAAAAAAAAAATATGTGTGTGTGTATATACAGTGCGAGGCCTGCAAGAAGTGGCGACGTCTCCCTGCTGGGATCGATCCCAACAGCCTGCCGGAGACGTGGCTGTGTTCAATGATGTATTGGTCTGCTGCTAGCAGCAGCTGTGCTGCACCAGAAGAAGATTACAGAGAAGAGCAGCAGCAGCAGCAGCAGCAGCAGGAAGAGGAACTGCAGCACCA
>NW_013574136.1:4628-7536 GCF_000499745.2 Eimeria mitis | reverse complement strand
GGATACGTTGCCTGCTCCTTCGGGTGCTCGTCGTGCTGCTGCCAGCAGCAGCAGCAGCAGCAGCAGCAGCGGCGGTGGCGGAGAAGACACAGCAGCAGCAGGTGCTGCTGGATCGGGCAGCAGCAGCAGCAGCTATTACGAAATAGATATGCAGCAGCAGCAATCTCAGGATGGTTTGTGTGTGAGTAAGCAGAGTACACGATCAACAACAACAGCAACAACAGCAGCAGTAGCAGCAGCAGCAGCAGCAGCAGCAGNAGCAGCAGCAGCAGCAGCAGCAGCAGGAGGAAACAACGATGCATGCATGCATCTAGACTTTGCCCACTCTATACGATGGCCGGGGCTGGAGACAATGAGTGTTGCTGCTGACGAAGATGACTGGCCCTGTGAGTCTGTCTCCTGCAGCAGCAGCGAGGGGGAGGAGGAGACAAACACCCCAGCAGCAGCAGCAGCAGCAGCAGCAGCAGCAGCAGGGGGGGGAGGGGGAGGGGGAGAAGCAGCAGCAGCAGCAGCAGCGAAAGAAGCAGCAGCAGATGATGTTCCTGCAGCAGAAACGGAAACGAAAGACCCTGCTGCAGCAGCAGCAGCAGCTGCTGCTGCTGCTTCTGCTGCTGCTGCTGCTGAATGTCCTAATCGTTGTCTGGTTGTTCCTACGGACCCCAACAGTGCTGCTGCTTTCTCTGTTGCTGCTGCTGCGCTGCAGCCGCGGGAGCTGCAGCAGATTGCTGCTTCTCTCACGCAGCAGCTGCAGCAGTGGTGCCCTGTATTGAGGGGACAGATACCTTATAAGATGCTGAAAACATACAGGCCGCTGCAGCAGCAAGCATGTGCTGCTGGGGTGTATACGCAGCAGCAGCAGCAGCAGCAGCAGCAAGAACGTGTACAGAAACTCATACAACAAGAGCAGCAGCTGCAGCTGCAGCAGCAGCTGCAGCAGCAGAAACGCCTCCTCGTTGCAGCAACAACCCAGGTGTGTCAGCTCTTCGATATGCGAGACCTGCTGGGGGCTGTGTGTCTAGCGGACCCCACAGTGCAGCAGCAGCNCAGCAGCAGCAGCAAGAGCAGCAGCAGCAAGATATGCAGCAGGAAGAAGATGAGGAACAGCAGCAGCAGCTCCTGCAGCAGCAGCAGCAGCAGCAGCATAACCTTCGTAGATCTGCTGCTGCTGATGATGTCGCCCCCAGCAGCAAACGCCTGAGAAGGGCACAAGGTGCTGCTGCTGCTGCTGCTGCTGCTGCTGCAGCTGCTGCAGCAGCAGCAGCGGCTGCTGCTGTCGATACACCTGACACAATGAAAGGCAGTACTGCTGCTTCAGATGCTGCTGCAGCAGAAGTTGCTGCTGCACAGGTTGCTGCTGCGGGAGAGGATCTTGCTGCAGCAGCAGCAGCAGCAGCAGCAGCAGCAGCAGCAGCAACAGATACAATTCCAGCAGCCCTTAAAAGCGAGACGCCAGAGGAGGCGGCCGCTGCAGCAGCAGCAACCGAAGCAGCAGCAGCAGCAGATTTGCTTTCACTTGCTGCTGCAGAAGCCAGCAGCAGCAGCAGCAGCAGCAGCAGCAGCAGCAGCAGCAGCAGCACAGAGGAAGCGAAGGCTACAGAGGAGGAGGGTGCTGCCCCTGAGTGGGTCGACCAGACAGCAGCAGCAGAACAGCAGCAGCAGCAACAGCAGCAGCAGCAACAGCAGCAGCAGCAGCAGCTGGAAGAAAGCAAGCAGGAAGCCGTTGCTGCTGCTTCAGAGGAGGGCACGGTTGCTGCTGCTGCTGCTGACACAGCAGCAGCAGCAGCAGCAGCAGCAGCAGCTCCAGATGCAGCATCCACCGCAGAGACAGGGTCTGATGCCGCAGCTGCAGCAGCTGCTGCGATGGCAACAGCAGCAGTTGCTGCTGCAGCAGCTGCTGCTGCTGCAGCAGCTGCTGCTCCTCAAGAAGACAAAGTACCTTCAGCTTTGGGGGAGTCGCAGCAGGTTGCTGCAGAGACAGCAGCAGCAGCAGCAGCAGCAACAGCAACAGCAGCAGCAGCAGCAGAGGAAACAACTGGGGATGTAGCAGCAGCAGCAACAACAGCGGAAACAGCAGCAGAAGCAGCTGAACGAGCAGCAGCAGCACGCGCAGCAACAACAACAACAGCGGCAGCAGCAGCAGCAACCGAAGCAGCAGCAGCAGCTGAGGGGTCAGCAGCAGAAGGTCATCCAGCGGCAGCAGCAGACACAGCGAAGCACGAAGCAGAACAAGCAGCAGCAACAGCAGCAGCAGCAGCAGCAGCAGCAGCAGCAACAGACGCTGCTGCGGTAAAGGCAGCTAAGGCAGAAGAAACAGCAGCAGCAACTTCTGCTGCAGAAGGAACAGATGATGCTTCTACAGCAGCAGCAGCAGCAGCAGCAGCAGCTGCTGCTGCTGCTGCAGCTGCTGCTGCTGCACCTGACTCCCCAACGAAAGCCGCAGCAGAAGCAGCACCAGCACTAAAGGAGAAGGAAGCAGCAGCAGCAGCAGCAGCGGCAGCAACGGGAGCAGCAACACGACGTTCTATGAGCGGGCCCAAGGATGCTGATGACGCAGCAGCACCAGCAGCAGCAGCAGCAGCAGCAACAGCAGCAGAGCGGGTTGCTGCTGCTGCAGCAGGCGCAACGACACCTGCAGCAAAATCCCCAAAGCGCGAAGCATCAGATCAAAGAAAGAAGACAGCAGCAGCAGCAGCAGCAGCAGATACAACTGCAGCAGAACCAGCAGCAGCAGCAGCAGAGCCAGCAGCAGTAGCAGCAGCGACTGCAGCAGCAGCAGCAGCAGAAGATGATGATGATGAAAGGGACCCTTGGGCACCTCTGTTGTCTCCTGCAGAGGAGGAGATGTTCAGCAGCAAACGCAGCAGCGGCAAGGCCTCACCCTGCGACAGCAGCAGCAGCAGCAGCAGCA
>NW_013574136.1:2762-4528 GCF_000499745.2 Eimeria mitis | reverse complement strand
CCCCCTGCTGTCTCCTGCAGAGGAAGAGATGTTCAGCAGCAAACGCAGCAGCGGCAAGGCCTCACCCTGCGACAGCAGCAGCAGCAGCAGCAGCAGCAGCAGCAGCAGGAGCAGCAGCAGCAGCAGGTGGAGAGGTGATGGGCACAGGAGACACACGAGCAGCAGCGCAGCAGACTCATACAGAACCAGCAGCAGCAGCAGCAGCAGCAGCAGCAGCAGCAGGGAAGGCCGCAGCAGCACAGGCAGCAGTATGAGGATAGATAGAACACACAAAATGAGCTCAAGCAGCAGCAGCAGCAGCAGCAGCAGCAGCAGCAGCAGGGGAAGCTTCTGCCTGTCTAGAGCGTCTTCATTCGAAGGCAGTGCAGCAGCAGCAGCAGCAGCAGCAGCAGCAGCAGATATGCCTGATTCTATGGATCCCTGGGCGCCGGTAACCTCTGAAGATGCAGCAGCAGCAGCAGCAGCAGCAGCAGGGAGCAGACACAGCAGCAGCCCGAGAGACGGTGGGATGGGGACCCCGCGCGAAGGCAGCAGCGGCTTCCTGCAGCAGCAGCAGCAGCAGCAGCAGCAGCAGCAGGATACACAGGAGTACGGCCGCAGCAGAAGGGGCAGCTTCAGCAGCAACGAGGGTTTTGCTGCTGCTGCTGCTGCTGCTGGGAGGAGAGACCCCGGGGCCCCCCCTTCACGCTCTCAACTGCATCCTCGGCTGCAGCGGCGGCAGCAGCAGCAGCAGCAGCATGAGCCCGACCCCCACCAGCAGCAGCAGCAGCAGCAGCAGCAGCAGCAGCAGCAGCAGCGTCGTCTATGTATTGGCCCCCCTCCCCCTGTCTCCCGCCGCCGCCCCCCTTCTGGCTGTCGTATAATATCTTCATACAAAGGAGACAAACCCCAAACCCTAAATTGTGGTTTACAGCAGCAAAACCCTCATCCTCCTCTCCCCCCCCTCTCTACAGACCCTAGAGATTTCTCTTCCTGGCAAAGACACCAAGAACAACAACCCCACCACCACCACCACCATCACCACCCACCAGACCCACCCCTCTGGTCTTCAGGGGGGGGCCCCCCTCCAATGGGGGCCCCCAGGATCAGAGATCTCTCAGAATACAGGTCCCTCAGACATCCTCCCCATGGGGGCCCCCATGGTGGGGGTCCTCATCATGGGGGGGGCCCCCCTCCTATGGGGGGCCCCCATGGAGGGGGGGGCCCTGGTCTTCATGGTTGCCATTCTAGTGGCTGGGATTCGCTGCGCTCTTCGCCTCATGGGGGGGGAGACAGAGACAGGAGAATGGGGGGGGGGCCCCCCTTGGGATGGGAGAGATGAGGCGATGATGATGAGGGGAATGAGGAGGCCAGCATCGTCGCCAGGGTACAGACACCAGAGACAGCATCCCTGGTAGAGCAGCAGCAGCAGCAGCAGCTGCTGCTGCAGCAGCAGCAGCAGCAGCAGGAGTTGCTGCAGCAGGATCAGTAGCGGGTGCTGCAACAGTAGCAGTAGAAGCTGCAGCAGCAGAAAAAGAAGCAGTAGCAGCTGCTGCAGCAGTAGCAGTAGCAGCAGCAGCAGCAGCAGCAGCAGCAGTAGCTGCTGCTGCAGCAGGAGTAGCCGTAGCAGTAGCAGCAAAATAAAGAAAGGAGACAGCATCTGTTTGTTTGTTTGTTTGTCTCTTTCTGTTTGTCTTTCCTTTTGTTTATATAAAACTATATATATATATATATATATATATAAATATATACATATATATATATATATATATATATATATATATATA
>NW_013574136.1:741-2723 GCF_000499745.2 Eimeria mitis | reverse complement strand
TGCTCCAGGACTATCCGTTTTGCTGCTGGTGCTGCTGCTGTTGCTGCTGCTGTTGTTGCTGCTGCTGCTGCTGCTTGGGTTCATTTTCCTGCTGGCGTTGTTGCTGGTGTTGCTACTGCTGCTGGTGCTGTTGTTGCTGCTGCTGCTTCTTCTGCTGCTCGTGCTGCTGCTGCTGCTGCTGCTGCTGTTGCTACTCCATATGGCTGTAGACATAGCAGCAAACGCTGCAGCAGCAGCAGCAGCAGTGGCAGCAGCAATAACAATAGAAGCAGCAGCAGCAGCAGGCAAACAACATGGGAGACAGACAGGAGCAAACGGCAGCAGCAGCAGCAGCAGCAGCAGCAGCAGAAGCAACATAAAACAAGAACGAACAAAACGCAAGAAAGACAAAAACCAGAACAGCTGCAGCAGCAGCAACAAACAGAGATAGAGGATGAACACGCAGCTGGAACTCTCTTCTTAGCTAGCTAGCTAGCTAGCTGCAGCTAGCTAGCTGGCTAGCCACTGCGGCTAGCTAGCTAGCTCAAGCAGGGGCTCAGCTAGCTGCAGCTAGCTGCAGCGTTGCGGCAGTACCAGCTAGCTATGGACTCTGGGTGAATCTGGTTCTAGAGGCAGCAGCTACATTAGGGTTTAGGGTTTAGGGTTTATGTTAGGGTTTAGGGTTTAGGGTTTAGGGTTTGCCGGTTTGGGTGTTTGTGTCTGTCTCATCTCTTAGTCTCTAACAAACCCTAAACCCTAAACCTTAAACCCTAAACCCTAAACCCTGAAAATTAATATATAAAAATAAAGGGTTTACTACTAAACCCTAAACCCTCGGCAGCAACAACTGCTATCGATTCAACGCGTGGGGACCCCTGGGGGGTCAGCAGTAAACCCTAAACCCTAAACCCTAAACCCTAAGGTCACTGCAACACAGAGCCACTGGGCTTTTGTAAAGAATTAGAGTTTGGATCTGAGGGTTTACGTTTACTTCTAAGGGTTTAGGGTTTAGGGTTTAGGGTTTAGGGTTTTGCTGGGGCTGCCTGCAGGGGGGCCCCCGGGGGCCCCCAGGGGGCCCCTCGGCGGTGTTTGTTATTTTTTTGTATTTGTTTGTTCTTCAGCTGAAATTGGTGTTTTGGTTGTTGCGTTTACTGTGAAAGATGTATTAAATTAGGGTTTAGGGTTTAGGGTCTAGGGTTTAGGGTTTAGGGTTTAGGGTTTAGGGTTTGGGGCTTCGATCCGGCCGTGTAGGAAGGCGAGCCCAACCCCGCCCCAGAGAATCTCTCCAGCAGCAGCAGCAGCAGCAGCAGCAACAGCAGCAGCAGCAGCAGCAACAGCGGAGGAATCAGCAACAGCAGCAGCAATAGTAACAGCAAGACCAACATCAGCAGCAACAGCAGCAGCAGCAGCAGCAGCAGCAGCTATTGCTGCTGCAGCAGACGCGGCGAAGGCAGACAGCAACCGCTGCTGCTGCTGCTTCTTCTAGTGAGGCAGCAGCAACTTCTCCGTCTGCTGCTGCTGCTGCTGCTGCTGCTGCTGCTGCTGCTGCTGCTGCTGCTGCTGCATATCCAATGGCTTCGTCCGTCAGCAAGCGCAGCACGCCTCCTTCTGTTGCTGCTGCTGCAGCAGCAGCAGCAGCAAGAGGATCTATAGAGTGTACAGACAGATGTGTATGTAATTCCCATTCCTTTGATTTATCTTTCCACCCAAAAAACCCTAAACTTGTTGCTGCTGCTGCTGTTGCTGGGGCTGTTGAGCTGCATGCGTTGCCTGATAAAGAGCTGCTGCAGCAGCATCTGCTGCAGCAGCAGCAGCAGCGCGAAACACAAAGACAAGAAAGAAAACTACACAGACGCAAACTAAGACGGCAGCAGAAACAGCAACAGCAACCGCAGCAGCAGCAGCAGCAGCAGCGGGGGGACGATGAAGATTACAGCAGCAGCAGCAGCAGCAGCAGCAGCGATGAAGAAGCTGCTGAGCGTTTCTTAGAGATGGATTTGGAG
>NW_013574135.1:43325-45545 GCF_000499745.2 Eimeria mitis | reverse complement strand
AGCAGCAGCAGCAGCAACTGCTGCAGCACCCATTTCTTGTTCGTCGTTTGCTGTTTATTATTTATTTTATACTATCTAACTACTTATATATTTATTTGTTTTATTTATTTATTTATTTATTATTTATTATTTATTAGGAATTGATGCCGCGGTGTCGCGTGCAGGTTTCTTGTTTTCTGCATTCAAACATATTATAGCTGCAGAGCCAAACGCTTGCTGCTGCTGTTGCAGGTGCTGCTAAGTGCTGCTGCTGCTGCTGCTGCTGCTGCTGCTTCTTGCTGCTTACATATAGCTCTGCTGCAGCAGTACGTGCTGCTGCTGCGCCTCTACAAGGACAACAGCAGCGTCAGCAGCAGCACCAGGCAGGCGCCTACATGGCTGGCAGCAGCAAACTCATCTGCAGCTGGTGCTGCTGCTGCTGCAGTCTGGCGAGGTGTATCTGCTGCTGCTGCGCATGCAGCTCGACGGGCTGCAGCACGGTATCTGAAGCAGCAGCAAGTGCTGCTCTCCAGCAGCAGCTGCTGCTGCTGCTGCTGCTGTTCGCAGCTCCAATGCGACAGTCTACACCGCTGCGCCTGCTGCTGCTGAGCTGCAGCTGCTGCTGCAGTTCATAAGGAAGACCCTTCAGGGCGCTCTTGTGCTGCAGCTGCCTCTGCTGTACATACACCTCAAGGCTTCTCCTCAGCTGCTCTCGCAAAATCCTTTTAAATGCTGCTGCGCTCTTCCGTAGCAGCAGCTGCTGCTGTTGCTGCTGCTGCTGCTGCTGCTGCTGCTGCTGCTGCTCCTGGCTGTTAGCTGCAGCACAGCCCGCCTGTGGCGCCTTTGCTGCTGCTTGCGGTAGGACCAGCAGCAGCGCCTTGGGCTCGGCAGCTGCTACCAGTGGTGAGCAGCAGCGCTGGTAGCAGCAATCTGCTGCTGGCTGCTGCTGCTGCTGCTGCTGCTGCTGCTTCTGGCTTACAGAGGCCGTGGAGCCCGCTGCTTGCATCGTGAGTCGCCGTACTCTGTGTGCCTGCAGCAGACGCTGCTGCAGCGCGCTGCTGCTGCTGCGCTGCTGTAGCACCAAGTGTGCAGAGGGCCACCTCGATAGGTGGCTGCTGCCTCTGCGTTCTTCCTCCTCTTGCTGCTGCTGCATCTGCTGCAGTGCAGTGTACGTCCACCTCTGTTCCTCCTCCCGCAGCAGCAGCACGTAGCAGCACTGCAGCGCTCGTGCTGCTGCTGTTTTGCTGTCTATGAGGCTCGGCAGCAGCAACGCCAGAGAAGACATCCCCATTGAGACACTCTCCTCCAGCCCCTGCTGCAGCCCTGCATGCGCTGAAGATGCCTTGCTGCTGCTGCTGCTGCTGCTGCTGCTGCTGTCATTTCTGCTGCTGTTGCTTTCATCACAGTATTCACTCCTTGCCGCCATGAGCTGCGAGTCTGAAGCAGCAGCAGCAGCAGCATCATCAGAAGCAGGAGGATCAGCACCAGCAGCAGCAGCAGGGGCATCCGGGAGAGCGCAGTTGGCTGCTGCTGCTGCTGCTGCTGCTGTTGTTGTTGTTTCTGTCGCTGCTGCTTCTGGTTGTGCTGCTGGCAAAACGGGGTCAAGCGGCTTGCTGGGGAGAGGGCAGGCGGTCTCCTCTGCTGCNCTGGTTGTGCTGCTGGCAAAACGGGGTCAAGCGGCTTGCTGGGGAGAGGGCAGGCGGTCTCCTCTGCTGCGGTATTGGCAGCAGCAGCAGCAGCAGCTGCTGCTGCTGCTGCTGCTGCTGTTGCTGCTGTTGCTGCTGCTTGCCTGCGCCAAGGGGCATAAGTGAATACTTCCAAGAGCCAGCGCTCGTCATCTTCAGGTTCAGCAACGCAGCAGCAGCAGCAGCTGCTGCTGCTGCTGCTGGTGCTGCTGCTTCGGCTGTTCTTGCTGCTGTTGCTGCTGCTGCTTGGTGCTGCTTCTGCAGTGGGGGGGGCTAAGAAGTCCTGCACCCACAGCGGCCCACGAGAGCGCAGGAACGCATCTGCTGCTGCTGCTGCTGCTGCTCGCTGACAGCTGCAGCCGCAGCAGCCCAGTAGCCCCTTGGCAGCCTTTGTGGTTGCTGCTGTTGCTGCGCTCGCTGCTTCTGCCGCCAGTTGGCCCTCGCCAGTGCGCATGCAGCAGCAGCTGCTGCAGCAGCAGCAGCTGCTGCAGCAGCAGCAGCTGCTGCTGCTGCTGCAGTGTTGAAGGGTTAGAGCTGCTTTCATGCCGTTAAAGAA
>NW_013574135.1:42750-43225 GCF_000499745.2 Eimeria mitis | reverse complement strand
AGCTGCTGCTGCTGCTGCAGTGTTGAAGGGTTAGAGCTGCTTTCATGCCGTTAAAGAATCGCTGCAGCGGCAGCACCCACCAGTCCTTCGGGGAGAAAGATGGCTCGAGGAAGCTGCAGCAACAGCAGCAGCAGCAACAGCAGCAGCAGCAACAACAGCAGCAGCAACAGCATTGCCTTCACCCGTCTTGCGCCGGACCAGTGGGTTGGGTAGGGGTAGCAGCAGAAGGTCCAGCAGCAGAAGCAGCAGCAGAAGCAGCAGCAGAAGCAGCAACAGAAGCAGCAGCAGAAGCAGCAACAGAAGCGACAGCCGCACCAGCTCCACTGCTATCTGTGTACAAGCACCAGAGAAGCATCCCGAGCAGCTGCAGCAGCAGCACGAGCAGCAGCACCACCACCAGGCGCAGCAGCAGCAGCAGCAGCAGTGCAAGCCGCTGCTCCTTCTGATCTCATCAGGTGTGCGTACACCCCAAACT